>NC_028644.1:59289854-59301660 GCF_001406875.1 Solanum pennellii | reverse complement strand
ATATATATATATATATATAATATAATATTTTTTAAGCAATGATATATACTAGGATTTTGGTAAGAATTGAAGTTGGATGCTCTTCTTTTTTATCATTGTCGGAATATGTCAACTAGGAAATCTTGATGTTATTCTTTCTACCAACAAGCAAATAAAGGGCAGTAGAAAATAAAAGAGAACATCATTTGACTTACTAATGATGTCCACCATGCATAAATGTCAATATTTTTTTACTACTTAGGATTCCATAATATATGCCTTTTATTAATCCTCAAACAATGTAACCATATATCTATCTACGCACCATCTAGTATGAAATAATACTAGACACATGTTATATTTTGTAAATAAATTTTCATTCCAGTTTATTTAGACTTCGTTCGAGAACAAATATTCTTAAGAGAGATATTATAATACATCGTGAGATTCTACGCTAAAGAATTGAACCATTTATCATAAGCATATCAGCTTGGATCGAGTGATGTCTTACTTGCTCATATGTGTTAAAGTCCATTTCCAAGTGTAGGAAATATGATCAGATGTACGATGAAGCCAAGACCTCAGTGATCAGAGTATGAAAGAAGACTCGAATAACTTTTTGGTCATGATGGGTCTGCATTAGGAATTGACTATTGACCCAATTCTATTTGCCTTTGTGATAGTAACTTATGTATAAGTAAGGATTGATATACAAGTCATCTCTAAAAAGGAAGTTCCAATTTTATAGGGTCAATAACAATGGCGGAGCCAGGATTTTAAATAAGGGGGTTCAAAATCTGTAGAAATAGAAGATTAATAATGATATTAAACATTGTATTGAAACAAAGTAGATGAAATAGAAGCATGTATTTGATATTTTATATGATAATAATGTGATACCAAACCTTAAAGGTAAGCTTTATAAAGTTGTGGTCGGTCATTATCTATATTGTATGAGATGAAGTCACGTTGACCGATCAAACACTCCTACATCCAGAAGATGTGAGTAGCGAAAATGAAGATTTTGAAATGAATGTACGAGAGAAAATTAAATAGGACTAGAAATAGAGTTATTAGTTATTCGAACAAGGTGGGAATGACTTCAATGAAACAAGATAAGAGATGCACGACTAAGATGAGTTGGGTAAGTGATCGACAAAAAATGTAAGATATCTCATTTTGAAAGTGTGGGATGTTAGGTATAATATAATATGTATAAAAAGAAAGATAGACAAAGCAAGACATGACATACCTACATCTTACTAGGGATATTACTTTAGATAGAAAAGGTCAGTAGATAGTTCAGAGTTGTCTAGTTACCTTTTTAATATTATTATTATTATTAGGGAAAATGTATAAGTACTTCACCAACCTATGTCCGAAATTCTAGAGACATACTTATACTACACTAAGGTCTTATTACAACCCTGAATTTATTTGATAAGTAATTTTTTACTCCTTTTCGACCTACGTAGCACTAGTTTGAAAAAAAAGTCAACCGGCATTGGACCCACAAGATAGTGCCACGTAGGCCAAAAAGGGATAAAAAATTATTAATAAATTAAGTTCAGGGGGTAATATAACCTTAGTATAGTACAAGTGTGTCTCTGATATTTCGGACATAGGTTGAGGGGATATTTATGCATTATCCCTTATTATTAAAGAAAAATCATAAAGTCACCACTAAAGTTATCTCGAAATTTTAAAAAAACACCTTAACTTTCCAACCGTACTATTATCCACTAAACAATTTTGTATAGACATTATTATATCGTTTTTGTCCACTAGACATAGAGAGTGGTGCGTGCTCTCAAAGAGAGTGAGCAATCTAAAATAACTTATTTTATTTTATTTTATTTTTACAAATATTTTATTATAAAATATATATATTTTTTCTATTTTTTTCTTTCTTTTTTTTGCAAAAATCCATTCATCTCCATTGAAATTTCTCACTTTTAATGTCACCATTTTTACCACAACTTCACCTTCCTTGTTTTACTTCTACTAGTTTTACTCTTTAATTTTAAAATTTATTTGAATATTTTTTTTATATTTCGAACAATTTGATAAACTCACTAGATTTCAAGATGATTAGAAATATCATATAATTTTTTTTATCCGATTTCAAGTGAGTTCTTTCAACTTCGAGGAAATTCATTAATTCTTTTTAGAATTGTCATTTCTAATTTTGAACTTATATGAAAAGAAATAGTCGATAGTACCTTCAAAATTTTAAATTTTCTTAGAAAAATAATTAATTTGCTATCAATAATTTAATAAAACCAAAAAATTCATATGAATTCTATAAATAATTTGACGTGAGAAGAAGAAGAAAAAGAAAAAAAAATGGGAGTGAGGTGAGGGTGGGAAGTGAAGAAAAAAAAAACGCAATGAAGCTATGAATCACTTGAAAGTGAGAGGTAGAAGACAAGTGAAGAGTTTAAAATTACTTGTTATTTTCTTTACTTTAATTATGTATTATTTATTAATGTAACTATTCTCTTCTTTATTATTTTCAACCTAAACTTCTTTTTATTTACTATACATACTTTTTTATATACCTTATAAAAGTTAAAAATTTATCAAAAATAATCTTTTTATTTTTGTAATATAAAAATAAAACTAATTATACATCTTTTTCTTTTTCCCAAATTCCATTCATGAAATTGCACAAAATATATTAATATTGCTTATTTTAAGTTGCATGTATATACTGACCAAGAAAAAAAGAAAGAAAAAGTAAAAAAACAAATACAAAAGAATCATGAATATATACTTGTTTATTTATAAGAAAAAAACAAGAACTGAAAAATCTTGTTTTTTATGTCATGCTTGTTGTATACATGCTATGTATGATCATCATGATGATGATAGTGACAGTAATGAGAGAGAAATACAAATAGGTGTGTGGGGAAAACAATATATTCCCTTTTGTCTTAATTTATGCATTATTTTCTGTTTTTTTTGGTTAAATAATTAAATTTAATTAAAAATTTACATATAAAATTTTTATTTTTTTAAAATAAAATTTATATACATATAAATTATATAATTTACAATAATTAATAAAAAAACTATGAAAATTTATATTAAAAAATAAATTTATTTAAATCTTAAAATCTAAAAACCGTCCCATACAAAAATCGAGGGGGCGCATGCAAAACATCTTTCATTATGCTGTCTTCTTTATTTTTTTGCCTTTGCTTTTCACTCCTCTAAGCAATCCTTTTTTTTTTTTTTTTATACTTTTTTTAACCTTGAGCTTCTGTTACTATATTTTCCTATTTCACACGTACGCATGACATATCTTCTTTCCACAAAATACCCCTCATTTTTTCACCTTCTTACCAATTTCATATTTTCTGTATTATTTAGCAAATTAAAATAGAAAAATAAATTAAAATTAAAACTCTTCTACATAAATATTGATATACAGAGTATTATTTGGAATACTTATTCTTCACAACTCATAGATTATGATTAGCTAGCAAAGTTTTGCCTTTTCGTTTATCATGATTAAGCTACTAAAAATATAACCTACTCTTTTGAATCCCACTTGTTATGGTTGTTCACCCTTCATATAAAATATTTACCAAAGTTAATATATTTATCAGCATTGAGATCCGATTAATTAAGATTTATGTTGCATAAAACCTATGCAAGGATCGTACTTTCTATCAAGAATTTTTTATATTCAAAATTTAAATTTAAGACCTCTAATTAAGAAAGAAATAATTTCATTCATTACACGCATCTTTTTAATACATGTTTGATATATATAATAAAATCCGATTAATGAAAAACCTATGCAGAGTACACTTTATACCAAGAACATTTTATATTCAAAATACGAATTTGAAATCTTTAATTAAGAATCAACTACACAACCTACTTTGATGATCATTACAGTTCTATTTTTAGGAGATAATATTCATCATTCTTTTCTTTTTTAAAAGACTATATTTGAGATGAAAACCAATTCTTTTTTTCTTTAAAAACAAATTTAATAGTACAAAGAGTAAAATGTACTCAAATTATTATTATTTTATAGGAGTGGGGTAGGGGGCATTAATGTCAAAAAGTGAAGACAGAGCAGAGCAGGCTACCAACTGAAGTGGGACTTTTTTTTCTTTTTGTGTCTCTCACATTCCCATCTTTTTCTGATGTTTTAAGACAGACAGATTGTAGTTTTGCAGAGTAAAAGAACACACACATTGTTCTGATACTTTCACAAATAATTCTTGGAAAAAAATAAAAAAAATATAGCAGTAGAGGCAACCCCATTTGTTTGATTATATGCAAAGTAATCAAAATGGTGTTTCCCATTTAACTCTTCCATTTATATGCATAAAAAATATAAAAGAAAGACCACCATCCTTTTATACAGAGAAAAGTCTTTGCTGTTTCTTGAGAAAGATTGTGTTTTTATTACTTTCTTCTTGATTTTGTGGGATGAAGAAAGATCTATGTTTTGTGCTTGACGCTGCGTGGTTTTGAAGGGAGTGTGTGGGAATTGGAGGACAGCTTTTTTGGGTGTTGAGAGGAAATTTTAACTGTACAAGGTAAGGAAATCTTTGTGTGTTAATAATACATTTCTTGATTTCTAAGACTTTGAAAGTTTCCATTTTCATATTATCCAAATGTTTTTCATTCCCACATATGAGTTTTTCTAAAATACTTTATTATATAGGTCTCTATATCTTTATATACACATGCAGAAATCTTGGGAGTTTGTTGGGTAGGAAGGATTTTTGCTTTTAAATCCCTTCTTTGACTAAAGAAAAAAATTGTCAAGTTTGTACACTGCAAGTGCTTAAATCAACTTTTATTTGTTGATGGTTTTGTAACAAAGGGGGATTTGTAGTGTACACTTGAAAGAACATAGGCAGTTTTAATATATATAAGATGTGGGAAATGAAGATGAAGCAGGGGATCTCTGTTTTTTGAACTTTGTTTTTGTTATGTAATCCTTTTTTTGGTCCTCAAAATTGATATTTTCTTGAAGTGATGATGGCTGTGACATCAAGCTGTAAAGACAAATTTGGGATGGATAGTGGTAAATATGTGAGGTACACTCCTGAGCAGGTAGAGGCTTTGGAGAGGTTGTATCATGAATGTCCAAAGCCTAGTT
Organism: Solanum pennellii; assembly: GCF_001406875.1. Lineage (NCBI taxonomy): Eukaryota > Viridiplantae > Streptophyta > Magnoliopsida > Solanales > Solanaceae > Solanum > Solanum pennellii. The sequence continues at coordinate 59,296,550 of NC_028644.1, read as the reverse complement.
CACTCCGTCGCCAGCAGTTGATTCGGGAGTGTCCAATTCTGTCGAATATCGAGCCAAAACAGATCAAAGTTTGGTTCCAGAACAGAAGGTATTGGGAAAGTTGCTTTTTTTTTAGAGTTTCTTTGTTCTTATTATATTGGAAAAAATATTGTTATTAAGATGGTTATGGTATTGTGTTCCTGTAAATGTAGATGTAGAGAGAAGCAACGTAAAGAATCATCGCGCCTTCAAGGCGTGAACAGAAAATTGACTGCAATGAATAAGCTGTTGATGGAAGAGAACGATAGGTTGCAGAAGCAAGTTTCACAGTTGGTGTATGAGAATAGCTTTTTCCGCCAACAGACACAAACTGTAAGCAATCTGTTCTTATTAAACAACTTAATGTTTCAATGTTAGAAGAAATAATTCAAGCTGTAAGAGTTTGTGGTAACTGTCATACTTTTAAATTGCAGGCAGCCTTAGCCACCACAGACAACAATAGTTGTGAATCTGTGGTGACGAGTGGTCAACACAACTTGACCCCTCAGCGTCCACCAAGGGATGCAAGCCCTGCGGGGTAAGTAGATAATCACCGAGTCTGATTTCCTTCTTTTTATTTTGTGTATGTGTTATTTTCCATAGCTTGTGTGATGATATTTGAATATATTTCCAGACTTTTGTCCTTAGCAGAGGAAACTTTAACAGAGTTTTTATCAAAGGCAACTGGAACTGCTGTGGAGTGGGTCCAAATGCCTGGGATGAAGGTTTGTTTCATTGCCTATCTTTCAATTTATAGATGTGTGAACAAAATTTTGGAGTGTTGTTTATCGACTTATAAATTGCATCAATACATCGTAAGTCGTGAGAAGTGTTTTTCTTAAATATAATTTCTACATGTATGACACTCTAGATGATTTGATCATGTACACACTTATATGCGCAACGTTTCATTATATAATAGCTAATTTGAACATAGAATTCTGTCATTTGTAATCTTAAAAATGTCTTTCTTTCGTGCCTGCAGCCTGGTCCGGATTCCATTGGAATCATTGCAATTTCTCATGGTTGCTCAGGAGTAGCCTCGCGTGCTTGTGGCCTTGTGGGTCTAGAGCCTACAAGAGTAGGTTTCATCCTAAATAACTTGGTCAATTCAGTTTTGTATTTTCCCTACTGAAATTCTAAATATATTTGTGCTTCTTTTTAATAAAGGTTGCTGAAATTCTTAAAGATCGGCCATCATGGTTTCGTGACTGCCGAGCAGTGGATGTTCTCAATGTGATGTCCACTGGAAACGGTGGAACCATTGAATTGCTATACATGCAGGTAAATATTAGAAAAAATTCTTCCCGTACTTTTTGTTGGTGTAACACAACTTTTCACTAAATTTAGTATTTTGATTTTTTTCCAGCTCTATGCACCTACTACACTGGCACCAGCTCGTGACTTTTGGTTAATGCGTTATACATCTGTAATGGAAGATGGTAGCCTTGTGGTATGTATCTAAGATAATTGTGTCCCTCGTAAAATTATCAAATAAAAGCTGTTGCCTTATTACAATTGAAAGTCACACATACAAAGTAAAAATCTAGTTTTCCGTTGTTGTTATGATGATGCAATATACGTTTTTCTATTGTAGATATGTGAAAGATCCCTGAACAACACTCAGAATGGTCCTAGTATGCCACCGGTGCAGAGTTTTGTGAGAGCAGATATACTGCCGAGTGGATATCTGATACGACCCTGTGAAGGAGGTGGTTCAATCATTCACATAGTTGACCATATGGATTTAGAGGTGTGTTAACTTGTAAATTACATGATTTTTCTTCTCCGTACTTATTTTCTAAATAAATGTTGCTAATAATCTTTGTCAGCCATGGAGTGTGCCTGAAGTGTTGCGTCCACTGTATGAGTCATCAACATTGTTGTCGCAGAGGACAACTATGGCGGTAGGATTAAATTTCTGACTCTATATTTAACATAGAAAATCTCATTCTGAATTCCTAAGATAGATATCGAAATGTGAACTATAGTCACCGCAAGTGCTTAGTTGTGGTTTTGATGTTTAACATATTTCAGGCATTACGTCACTTGAGACAAATTTCTCAAGAAATTTCACATCCTACTGTCTCTGGCTGGGGAAGAAGACCTGCTGCGTTGCGCGCACTTGGTCAAAGATTGAGCAAGTTGGTCTTTCAATCCCTTATCTTCTTTTGACATCTTAACATTTTATTACCTTTGTGACCGAACTTCTGATTCGCATCGTGAAGGGGTTTTAACGAGGCCGTTAATGGTTTTACTGATGAGGGATGGTCTATGCTTGAAAGTGATGGCATAGATGATGTTACTATTCTTGTGAACTCATCACCCAGCAAATTGATGGGTGCAAATATCTCTTATGCCAATGGATTTCCATCGATGAGCAGCGCTGTGCTTTGTGCCAAGGCTTCTATGCTTTTACAGGTACCAATTTGTTGACCAAATTGATTTGAGCTAAGCTATGTGAATGGATTACGTAATACGCTCATTCTTAAATGACATTAGCATTCTGATTTAATAGGAGCAGTAAAATTTGTCTAAATGAAAGAACTGTTTTCATAAAATTTCTATTTCATTACCAAGGTTTAAAGCATGGGCAAGTGATGCAGTTTCAGTTTCTTGGTTAGTCCAGAAACAATTAAAATTTGCACGAAGAGCATATTGAGACTAAAAATTATGTGATATACTGCTACTTACATTCAACTATTTGAACAATTGTTTTTTTTAAATGTGATTTATTCCATCATTTTCAAAATATTTCATAACATAGTGGGTTCACAATACAATTTTTGTAGTTTCTAAAAAATTATATTTTTATTTAAAAGGAATCTGGGATTTGAAAGTACTCTCTTTGAGACGTAAAAGTTTTATTTTCGTCAATTGGATGCATTGTTGAAATTTCTGCATGTTCTTTAGATATTTTCCTGTATTCCATCTGGACCATGTTCAGTTTTAGCAATTTCCTGAAAGTTATTGCCATTTATGAAGATTATAGTTTCCTTGGAAGCTAATGTTCTACTTCTGTTTCTTATTAACTCTCTCTTTCTTATAGAACCTGTTTCATCACATCTCGTCTTCTTTTGGCAGAACGTACCTCCACCCATTCTGCTAAGGTTCTTGCGGGAACACCGATCAGAATGGGCAGACAGTGGTATCGATGCTTATTCAGCTGCTGCAGTTAAAGCTGGTCCATGCAGCATACCAGTCACTCGAATTGGAAGTTTTGGTGGACAAATTATTCTTCCACTGGCTCACACTATTGAACATGAAGAGGCAAGTGACTAGTTCAGAATTACCTCTAGTATCTTGCTAGAACGCCTTGATCTTACTTCTTCATTTGCATATGTTATGTTTTATAGGTAAATATATTATTAATATTTCTTCTCTCTTAAAACAGTTTATGGAGGTGATAAGACTTGAAAGCATTGGCCACTATCAAGATGACATGATAATGCCTAGTGACATCTTCCTTCTGCAAGTACGTTTTTATTCTTAAAACAATTTGCATTACTCTATATTGTTACTTCCCTAATTGGATTTTGGTGCAAGAATTATTGTTGTAGCAGCTAACCATTGACTTCCACTTGTGAGTGTTAGTTCAGTTTTACGACGTCTAAGTCCCAACTGTCCACAATCTGCTGTTCAGTCTTTAAACCTATGTTTTACTTTCTGCCGTCTCTATGACAAACTGATCCTTTGTATTTGAAATGCACAGCTTTGTAATGGAGTGGACGAGAATGCTATTGGAACATGTGCAGAGCTCATGTTTGCTCCTATTGATGCCTCATTTGCTGATGATGCTCCTCTCCTTCCCTCTGGTTTTCGTATCATTCCTCTGGATTCCAAGGCGGTGAGTATACTTGCTAAATGTAATCTGGAAGTGCAAGTTTTTGCAACATTTTAGTAATTTATTTCTCAAGTCAATGCAGGACGCATCTAGTCCAAACCGCACACTTGATCTTGCATCAACTCTTGAGGTTGGACCAGCTGGAAGTCGACCAACTGGGGATCATTCCAAGAATTCTGGTAGCGCAAAATCGGTTATGACAATAGCATTTCAATTTGCATTTGAGATTCATCTTCAAGAAAGCATAGCTGCTATGGCATGTCAATATGTCCGCAGTATCATATCATCTGTTCAGAGGGTTGCTTTGGCTCTCTCTCCATCTCGTATTGGTTCTCTCCCTGGTCTAAGGTCTCCACCTGGCACACCTGAAGCCCAGACTCTTGCCCGTTGGATTTGCCAAAGTTATAGGTATGTTGCTTGTCGCCACCTGATATAACCTCAAAACTAGAGTATTTCTTGTATTATGTGCATCAAGCAACTACTTGGAACATCTCTGACTGGTTCTATTATTGTAATTTTACATTATTGCATGAATATTTGCAATTCTTATATGTTATCTTCTCTTGCAGATTCTTCTTAGGCGTGGAGCTGCTCAAATCTGCTAGCGGAGGAAGTGAATCCATCCTGAAAGAAATTTGGGATCACTCAGATGCTCTGATGTGTTGCTCTATGAAGGTATTAAATATCTAATTTTCATGAAATTCAATTAAGTCGCAGTTTGAGGTTTACCATCAGGTTCCGAGTTTTACTCAAGTAGTTGTTTGCTTCTTGCTTTGCAATTGTTAGGCGTTTTTCTTAACCTGTACTTGTGATAACAGGCACTGCCAGTTTTCACATTCGCGAATGAGGCTGGACTTGACATGCTAGAAACCACCTTAGTAGCCCTTCAAGATATTAGTCTGGAAAAGATTTTCGATGACAATGGAAGAAAGGCTCTCTACTCTGAGCTTCCACAGATTATGCAGCAGGTATATATATATATATATATGTGCATTTTCACTAGTCTAATTTAATTTCCTGCTTTTGTTCCTCTATTTATAATCTCAAAACCGACACGCTCTCTTTGTTGGTAAGACTGTGAGTAGCCAAGCTGTTCTCTATGTAATCGAAGCATCAGTACTACTGCATGTTAACGTTATGAACGCGTAACTCTATTTATGAACTTTCAATGTGTAACTGGATATCATATCTTACATATGTTTTTGTAGGGTTTTGCATGTCTTCAAGGTGGTATCTGTTTGTCAAGTATGGGAAGGCCAATATCCTATGAGAGAGCAGTAGCTTGGAAAGTATTGAATGAAGAAGAAGATGCCCATTGTATATGTTTTATGTTTATCAATTGGTCTTTTGTCTGATATTTTGCACATCAATGTAGGAACTAATTAATACAAACTTAGATCAACAACACCTCTTTTCTTTTTGAATCATACTTCATGGATCAACCTCCTTCCATTTTTATACTTTCTTTTAATTATCTTTGGTACTCTTACTAGAAGCAATTTCACATTACATTTATTAGCTCACACATTCAATGGTTTGAATTTAAATGGTTTTTAAAGGAAGATAAGGTCTTCTTAGTTATTTTTGGTATTTGGTAGGTAAATAGAAAATACCGTTCAAGAAACGTTATATATAATTTTGGACAAATAATATATTGGGGGATTGAAGTGGGAGTGAGGTGATACTAAGCATATAAATTGTTCCTTCACTTCCCTCTATGAAGTGTATAGCATCTATTTTCATCCCAACCTCTGTGTATTTATTTTGATTGAGGATTAAAGGTTATTTTTTTTTCAATTAACACGACTATTTTGAAAATAAATATAATTTACCCTTCATAATTACTATTTAAAAATGAGTTTTGATATTTAAAGGCATTATATTTACATTTCAACTGAATGAAAATTATGATTATTTTCTATCTCCAATAAGAGATCCAAGGTAAAACATTTTGTTGATTTGGAAAGGTGTTAGACACCCCCAAGTCCCTTCATTTTAGCATTGTCGTATTAATTGACTTGAGTTTGTTTAATGTTTTGGGATAAAATTGTTTTCATTTGGTTTGTTTTACTGTTTTATCTTGACTCGTAATTAGTCTCAATTTTAATTTAATGTATGCTAACTTAAAAGCGGAACTGCTAACTTAGGTTGCATGAAGATCTAAAGTTTTTCCTTATCCATCTTAACTTAAATAAAAGATAGTAAAAATTTAAGGAATCCCATAGTATAATTCAATAATTACACTCTGTCCCGACAAATTTAGTATTTACTAAAAATCCCTTAAAATTTTTGTGCCGTGATACTTTAGACTCTAGTGATACATGGTAAATGATACATGGTAAGTTTAAACTGTTAAGAAAAAAATGGGGAAAAAATGGTACATTTAAATTTGTTAACTAAAATAGCTTAATTTAGGGTAACAGATCATTAATCAGCATTAAATCAGCACGTAATTGGATATTAATTTCAAATTTTGAAAATCAAAGATTATATCATCTATTTTGAATACATTTTTTATGAACATTCTGTTAAACTTCGATACACAACAAATTCATGTATCAATGCATCGTCTAAAACACTATACACACTGATTCAAAATGTATCAGCAAGCACACTTGATGGATTCAAAATGTATCAATGCATCATCTAAAACACTATACACACTTGATGGATTCAAAATGTATCAGCAAGCACACTGATTTAAAATGTATCAGCAAACACTTCATGTATCAATGCATCGTCTAAAACACTATACACACTGATTCAAAATGTATCAGCAAGCACACTTGATGGCGCAGTTATTGAAATTAATCACTGATACATGATAAAAAATT
>NC_028644.1:59257003-59285064 GCF_001406875.1 Solanum pennellii | reverse complement strand
CAACCAATATTTATTTCACTCCAAAAGAGTACAAGTGAAATACTACAAGAGAGAAAGAAGAACAAATGCCTTAGGAGATGAGAAGGCAAGTGAGAGGTGTGTTACAAATGAATTAGGAGCTACCTATTTATAGGAGTGAATTCTTCCTATTGATGTCATCCATGACATCACAATATGTCAAAAATGTCAACATTTACCTTGTGAAATCAATTTATGGTTCACCTAAATTTCACCTACAAAAGTTGCTATCTTGACTTTTCTACCAATGAAGAATTATCCTCCAAACTACCATATCTTCTCATTAATCCATTTTTGAATCTTGTCAAATTTAACAGTCTTTACATAATAGAGGGAAATCTCAAATGATACGACAATGTATGTACTTTTATCATTGGGGTGAAAAATATTTTGAAGGAATTGAGAGATTTCTTGAACAATTTGAAAAAAAAAATAGAAGAATGTGATTTTCACAAGAAAAGAAGAGAACAATGGTGAAAAACTCAACAAAGAGGATGGAGAAATTGAGAGTAAGAACCTAGAAAGAGGGGAAAATGAGTAATGAGAGTTTTTCTTCTTTTTTCACACCTATTGGGGAGTAAAATAAATGGAATGTGGGGCCTGATTTGAGAAATAAAAGGAAAGAAAAAATAATTATATTAGGTTACATTTTATTTGATAAAATATTAACATATTTTCACTAATTATTTTAAAGTATAGATATTTTAATAATTATGTTAGAAAATTTGACTAGTTTGCTAATATTTCCTTGATTCTATTATTTGCTTGGCAAGCCTTTGGTAAATAAAAGTTTGGGCCAGCTTACAAATCTCATGGCAATGGGCTGGCATAGTCAATTTATTTGACCCAAAACATTTTGAGGGAAACTTACGTAAATATACTATATTAAAAAAAATATCATTTATAATAATAATATTTTTTTCAGTTACGGTGTGTTTGGTATGCAGGAAAATGTTTTCCTGGAAAATGTTTTCCTGGAAAACAAGTAGATTTTGAACTTATTTTCTCATGTTTGGTTGGTGAGTAGAAAATATTTTCTGAAAATGATTTTTAGTGTTTGAATTATGAATAAAAATGTTTTTGAGAATAGCTTTTATTTTTACTAGAGTAAAAAATAATTTATGAAATTGAAAATATTTTTTAAAATCAAAATTATTATTTTTTGGGGATGGGGTGGGGGTAGTGGGTTAATTTTTTGGGGAGGGGTTCGGGTGAGGGTGAGGGGGTGGGGGTCAGGGATCAGGTGAAAAAATAAAATTTTGAAATTGAAAATATTTTTTTTTTAAATCGATGTTTTTCCAAAAAAAAATATAATTTGAAATTGGAGAAGAGTTTTGGAAAATGTTTTCCTTAATTTTCGAAGGGAAGTCATTTTCCTTAATTTTGAGGAAAATGAGTTGATTTGGAAAACATTTTCCATAACNTATATATATACACACGTTTGGTGAATTGATGATACTATTTTGCTACACTTTTTATGGTGTTGGTGTGTTTCAGGTTATTAAAGTAACGGATTTTATTTTCTTATTATTACTGTATTAGAAGCTCTTATACTGTGGTACATTGATGAGACTGTTTCATCCTTAATTAGAAATTTCGGGTTTGAGCTTTGCGTATGGAGAAAGTTTTATTGGGAGTGCTACCCTCGAATGGGCCTTGTAGAGCGCAATCTGAATTTAATTGCAGCTCTAATGTAGGCTCTGGACACCGGGTAAAAAAAAAGAAGAAGCTCTTATACGTGTCAACTCTAGATTTTGGGGTTTCACCCTTAATCAGAGATTTCGGATCGAGCTCTGCGTACGGAAAAAATTCTATTGAAAGTGCCACCCTCGAATGGGCCTACAGAGCGCGATCTGAATTTAATTGCAGCTCTAATGTAGACTCCGAACACCAAATAGCAAAAAAGAATAAGCTCTTATACGTGTAACACTTGATTTCGAGGTGAATGCTGGATCGTATGGAAAAAAATATAAATTTGAGTCTTTTGGTTTAGTTTATGATAATCATGAACAAGTTTCTTTTTGAGATTATCTTTAAGAAGGAAATAGGTGATAACAGGGGCGTAGCTACCCTTTGGCTAGGTGTTTATTTGAACATCATTCGTCAGAAAATTATATTGTATTTATAAGTAAAATAATAATTTAAATGGTTAAATGATACATTTTGAACACTCTTAAAAAACAATGAAATTTTTCTAGCTTAGTGATTTTAGTTGTTCAACTCTTACTAAGTTCTTTGCAACTTGCAGTGTGCGGGTCCGTTTCCTGTTATTTGGCTTTGATTTTTTTCTTTTCATTAAAAATTAAAATAAAATTTAAAAATAATTATTTAATTTAAAGTTAATAAGCAAATTCTATTCTTTTCGTTAAAAATTTAAATAAAATTTAAAAGTAATTATTTAATTTAAAGTTAATAAGTAAATCTATTTATTTATTCCATAAAACTACTAAAAAGTGAAAATACATTATATAAATTTCTTTTAGGGATAATGCCCAAGTACCCCCTCAACCTATGCCCGAAATTTCGGAGACACACTTATATTATACTAAGGTCCTCCCTCAACCTATGCCCGAAATTCCAGAGACACACTTATACTATACTAAGGTCCTATTACCCCCTCTAAACTTATTTTATAAGTGTGTCACTGAGATTTCGGGCATAGATTGAGGGGGTACTTGTGTATTTTCCCTTTCTTTTAATATAACTCGATTGATTCTATTCTTTGTTTTTCATTTCTCGTTGTTGGTAATCAGAGGTTTGTGAAATCTTGAAGCATAAACTTGATTTCACTCTAAACTGAAATATCTCTCTTTTTCTTTGTTGGTTCACTTCCTATCAGATAAATGTGAACATTAAAGCTAAATATTGTGTAGTTTGATTTTAAAAATTTTGATTAATCATTAATGTTATATAGTTTGATTTACAAAATTTAAGTACACCTACTCTTTAAATTATATTTACGAACTATGAGATTTTTGGACAGTCTTCATAAAATTTTTGGCTACGCTACTGGGTGATAGTGAATTCTCCTATCGAATTAGAGTTGATTAGATGCCCGTACAATCTTGTAAATTGGATCTTGACAATTTCGGAGCAAATATTTTCAATAATAATAACAGTGAAGGAGGGAGTATTTAATATTTTTTAAAAAATATTAGCGCTTCGTTATTCTCCTTTCAAATTTATCTTGAGAGCTTAGTTGCATGGACTCTTCATTTTTGATGTCGCATTTATTTTGAATTTTTCAAAAATATATTACTTTTAACGAATTCAACAGATATTTATTAATATTTTTGAAAAGTTCGATCAACCTACCTATAGAGTTCTTACCAAACTTTAGCAGAAATGAGAGAGATGTTTCCTCTTCCCCACAAGTGCACTACTATCATCTTTCCATTCAACTTCTTCCTCTTGTGTTTACAATTATAAGATTCTAAATATATTGTGCATTTTAACTTATTTTTTGATTTGACAATTGTGCCCTACTGGACCATCTTAATTTCTTGATACTTCATTGTCACTTTTTCATTTCTATTCAAATTCTTTCTTATAGAAATTGAATTGAATTGCTAACTTATATAAGTTGAGTGACACTTTAGAATTCATCAATTCCTAGGTAATCAAAGCATAATCTGGCTGGTTTGTACTTGGAATGGTCAAAAGTAGTCATAATTAAATGGGACCAAAGTGTGCATCAATAAGACTAAAGGATTCAAACTTTCACTAATGCTAGCTCCTCTTAATTTTTTTTCAAATTATCTCTATTCTCTAAAAGCTAGATTTCTCGTTGAATTCCCTTTAGATCTTACTATTGAAGAAGTCATGTGAAAAATAATGAATTAACTATGTTAACAACCAATCACTAACAATAAATGTTAGTAATTACACTACAAAGTACAAACATTTTTTTGAATTAGCTATTTACTTTGTCATTAGTTAAATAGAAGTATTGAAAATATCCTTGAATATATAGTAAACTATTACTTGTTCTCGAATTATTGACAATCTAAAAATATCTTTTTACTTGACTAACTAAACTTAGATACATCCTCTATCCGCGACATTGATATAGCAAGTAATTTCAAACTCTTGTAGGAGCATGAAACTCTTAATATGAATTCGAAGCAAACTTCATACAAGTTTAAATATCTAGCTGTACACATACAAAATCATAGAACATAAGTATCAGTTGAAACCAAGTTAAACGACTTGTTTTTGTGTTACGCCCATATATCTTCGTGTCAAAATCGATCCATGAGTTATGAAATTGGGTTGGTATAAGGAATTGTAATTAAAGGGTTTGCACGTGTATAAATCAAAATAATGATGTTTACTTTAAAAAAACACACATGATAGAAACAGCCATGAAAAATGTTTGTTGCATGATCTACAAAAGGAAGTAGCTAGCTACTAGAAAAGAAGAGAAAGATGAAAATAAAGTAGACTTAAAACAATATTATTGAATATCCCAAGAACTCACTCTTCAAATTATATTGGGAGCAAAAGGAGCTTTTTGGAAGAAAAGAAGGCAGGCAACGATCCGTTAATTCTGCATGGTCTCCAACAATAATTATGGAAATCTTGAAATCTTTTTAATTAGCTTAAAATATCAAAGTAGCAAAAGTTAAAAGGTATAATATATACCAAGAACCCCACGAACTTGACACCTTTTAATTTATTTATTACTATCCCTAATTCATATTACGTGAATTGTTGAGATTTTTTTTCGTAGTTCAGAATAAGTGTATTATTTAAAGTTAGAGAGATTTGTTAGTGTAACGATCATAACCGTTGTTAATTATTAGAAAAGGAAAAACCTAAAGAAAACTGAGCCCTTCAGCCCGCCGGAGCGGGCTAGATGCCGCTTGGCGGCGGTGCTCTCGCGAGATAAGTGGCCGGGATGAGCGAGAAAGAATGTAAATAACCCAATGTCTGATTTTCTCCTTTTTTTAAGTGGATTTGCATGAATTTGACCCTCTCGATCAAGTGTCCTCTCTGGCTCACATCTCCCATATATCTAGTATTTCAGATACATGACACTAGTGTGATTCACATGTACTTAGAAATCTCACTTGTTTCCCCCCATCTCGTTTTATCTCTCACTATTTTAGTGTATCTAGTAGCAAAATACATGTATCTAGGTGTATTTGATTTGATCAGTAAGAGTTTGACATAATATATAATTATTTTAAACTATAGGGAGAATTAATAAATAGGATAGTAATATTTATCTTATTATCTATATAGGTTTTCCATATTCATCCCCCTAAATGATAATGCGACAAAGGTTGTGAATACACACTCTTTTAAGGGTGTGACTTGTGAGAGTAAAGAAAATTTTTTCCAAAATAAGCTTCTAAATGAATATTTCTTTAACTATAGTTTGTTTTATATATTTAATTACGTACATTTCCTCCGATACATATTAAGTGAATCGTTGAATTAAGATCGTCCAAAAGGGTGAAAGCTACCAAATAATTATTTTAGTATAGAAGTGATAATTAAGACAAAAAATGTACAATTTAGATTATGCACCCATAAAAATGTCAAATTCACGAGGTCTCAAAGTATTAAATCAAAAAAGAAATAAAAGAAGAAAAAGAGAAGACTTAAGCCTTCAAATTAATACATGAATCCATGACAGCAAATCTTAGCTGTTTGCTTTTCTACAAATGTACTATTTATTTGCTTAAACTTATCTTTAGGATGGAATCTTCTAACTATGTTTAAAGGTAAGAGAAGGAAAAGGGTTTCTTGTCAATCATGACATACAAGAAAAAGATTTTTTGTCAAAATGATCATTACATGAAGGGAATATCCAGTAATTCTTTATGTAAAAAGTGAAGGATGAAAAGAAAAAGGAAATATATGTATATATGAAGCATCATCATTAGAAGTTGGAAGTAAAATATATGTCACAACAAAGATTGTGGCCAACTTTGGTTGGACAGACTCTCTATTCAAACCACTTCTTTTGACCTAACGTGGAGTCCACCCAATGAATTAGTGCTCACTTCCAATAAGTAAAAGGAACAAAGATGAATTCACCTGTTTTAATTCGTTTAACCTACTCTTTCCGTTTCACGAGAAAAAGTAATCTAGCTTGATTTGGAATGAAGTTTAAAAAAATAAAGAAATTTTTTAATTTTTTAACTCTAAATTAAAGTTATGTTAGTTGTAGCAAAATGTCTTTTAATCTTGTCGCCTTAAACATGTCAGGTGAAAAGTTGAAGATAAATTGTTACCAAAAAAGAAAAAAGAGACATTCTTTTTTTAGACAAACTTAAAAGGAAACTAGATCCTTATTTTTAAAACAGGTGCAATATCTTTTTCCAGTTCACTTACAAAAGTTACTAATCTTTTTTTTAGCAACTCTACAATTTCAATTTTCCACATAACCGGTTTATGACCACAAAATTATAGGACTTCTTGATATATTTAAAGGTAGAAGGGAGCTTGACTACAAGACCCACCCGTCGAGCAGGGACGAAAGTTGGTCTTAGTGATCCAACGGTGTCGAGTGAAAAAGTCGTCGCTCAATAGATAAAAGTTACTCTGGGGATAACATGCTGATCTTTTCCAAGATCTCACATCGTGGGAAGGTTTAACACCTCGATGTCGGCTCTTCGTCACCTGGGGCTGTAGTATGTCTTTTAATTTGAAATTACAAGATTCAAAATTTTCCTTTATTTTATTAAATTCTATACTAAATAAAAATAGGTCAAAAGAAAATGAAACACAGAGAGTTTTATTTTTTTTAAAAATATTATCTTATAAATAACCCTGACCTTTAGATCGGATCAACTTGACTCGTTAAAGTTAAAATTTGACTCTCAACTTGACTCAATTTCAATTAAGATTTAGCTTATATCAATTCTATAAATGTCGAAGATCAATTAAAACTTAGCTCGTCGATCAAGTGAATGTTTGGTATGAAGAAAAATGTTTTCTAAGAAGATGAGATTGTTTCAAACTTATTTCTAGTGTTTGGTTAGTGAATGAAATATATTTTCTAGTGTATTGGAGAATGAAAAACATTTTTTAGAAAATATCTTTTTATTTTTGGCTAGAGGAAAGAAAATTCTTTTTTAAAAATTAGTTTCTGGCCTGAAAATCAACATTGATGAGCAATCCCGCACCTGCAGACCCCTACTCCCGACACAAGACCTGACATTTAATTTGAAACTCGATCCTGACCATGACCGGAATCAAGATACGATCCCAAGACCCAACATATGACCTGACCCCGATGGAGACTCGATATTCAAACAGTAATATGATCTCAACATCCGAACCTGAACACCACCCTGATTCGAAATCCAACCCCAACTCTCGACCCCAACATACGACTCAACATCAAACTTTTGAAATGAAATCTAACCCCAACACTAAACTCGATAAATGAACCCCGACTCCAATCCAAGACTTGACCTCGAGCTAGACCTCGACCCGAGACCTGACCCCGAGCTGGACCTTTACAATCGACCTGACCTCATCACGTACCCTGTGACCTATCCCCAAGCTCTTACCCAACCTCGACATGCGACCTCGACCCGAGATATGACCTCAGCACTTGACCTGAGACTTGACCTCAATCAATTCCCAACACTTCACCCCGACCCCAACACCCAAAGCGATACCCGATTTTGACCACAACCCTAGCACCTGAACGGAGATCCGACTTCAACCCCGACCCTAACACTCAACCTGACCTCAATATCTAACTTGAGACCCAACCCTAGCACTTGATTAGACACCCGAACCTAAGACCTGACCTCGACTTTGACCCGAGACCTAACATCAACCTCGAAAACTATCCCGACACCCAACCCTAAAAACCAATGCGAAATTCAATCGGACACTTGACTCGATATTCGACCCCAACCCCAAAACGTGAATCGATCTTGACCAGAGATCTGAGACCCAACAATGAGTTGAGACATGACACCTGATTCAAGACTTGACCCCCACCCGAGATTTGAGACCTAACAACGATCTTAGACCCAACCTTAACACCTGACCGAAAATATGACCTTGGAACCTGACCTCGAGACCCGACCCTAACTTCTACCTAAGATTCGAGACTCGACCTCGACCCAAGACCTGACCCTAACACCAAACTTGAGATCCTTAGTGAGTTTCGACCCCGACCTCGACCCTAACACCTGACCTGACCGACACCCGACCCTATAATTTGACTGTTAATTCTAACTCGAGATCGATCGTGGCTCAAAAGAAAATCGGGAGTTGAAAATCGGTACCCGAGACTTAAGTTAGGATGGAAAGTTCAAGTGTGAGGTTCAAAGTGATTTTGAAAAATGTTTTCCTTACTTTTTTATGGGAAGTCATTCTCCATAATTTTGAGAAAATTATATTTATTTGAAAAATATTTTTCAAAATATTTAAGACCCAACACATTCCAAGTTTCGACTCGACTTAACTAGATTGATTATGTTAAGCTTTAGGGTTTATAGTTACAGTTATACTTAAACCCTACCATCCTTGAATTTTATAATTACAATACATTGTAAAAAAATTTACTTTACTAATAGAAGGTAGCGGTATTTACTTGAATAAACTTTCTCATAAACCCCAGGTTTTTGGTCCTTGTAGAGTCGTTCAAATATTTTGTGAGAACCTCAAATTTAGAAGTCTATGGGTGTTAAATGATGTTGATTCATTGATTTCATCGCGAATTTGGGTTAAATGATGAACCTAGGTCTATTTTCTCCTTCAAAAGATTTAATTTGATATATAGCTTAAATTTTATTTCATTACAGTGATGAGAGATATTATTGTTTGAAGTTAGATCATGTGCGATTGTGATTATCTTCTTCGCTTAAAACATTTCTAACTTATTCCAAGTTACACACCCCTCTTAAAAATGCCCATACAATCTCCTAAACAATACGTGAATGCTTGCTGGTGATATACATAATTACTACACTTCCTATTTTTACTTGTGAATTATTTCGCTTTATCATTGAGTTGAAAACATTAGTCAATTATCAAAGCTTTACCTCCTTTATTCCATTTCAATTTTTAATTCTTTTTTATGCCTAATGAATAGTGAGACGTATATAAATTGAGTATCAAAATGTCAACTCATGATATATATGGCCAATGACAAATGAGTCTGAATTTGGAAGCAAATAGACAGTCTGTCCTAATCATTAGCAAAGAATTTCAAGTAATTATAACAGAAAATGTGCAATCATCACCATTTTAATAAACATGATACGACATTATTACACCATAAGATCATATATAGTCGTTTCAACATTGGAACAAAACATTAAACCTTCATAAATTGTGTCTACCATGTGTTATAATTCCTTTGAGCCCTAATATTTTTTTTTGTTTCGCTCATACATTGATTGATCTATTTGATTAACCATACATGTAATCTTCTGCTACCGTATGTATTTAGATAATATTTTAGTCCATCAAAATTTGAATAAATAAATATATTTACTTAGCCATTTTTATTATTGCTGAAATTTTGAACTCTATTTCTCAGTATCGACTTAAATATATTGATCTGTAAACCACATCATTGAGGTTCCCTTTTAAGTAGAGGCGTATATTCTGAATTTTGAAAAAGTGAGTGTACTATTATGAAAAGAAACTTTTAAAATTATATATAAGTCCAAAACTATATATATATATCATTACATTATGTGATACTTTGAATATAAGGTGACATTTATATCTAATTATTTTTTAAATACTATTTTATATGATCTAAGAAGGAAAACATGAGTTCACGCGTACATAAGGACATGCATGATCCTTTTTTATTTGTAGTCGAAGAAAATTCCATAAAAAGGGGCAACAAGAATCGATCAATCACACACATCTTGATGCTATTTATTAAAGTGGATGTTACAGAATGTAAGATTGCTATTGACAATAAGCACAATATAATATTCATTAGTATATTTGATTATAACTTTTATGATACATTTTTAGACAAGTAAATCATTTACTTGTAGACCCTCAAAATAATTTTTTCGATTACCATTCATAAGATTTAACCACAATTTTTAATTGATGAAATATATATCATGCAATGGTAAGATTTTTGAATACTAGTATGACCAATATTTGAAAGTTCTCATGAAGCTATGTTGAGCAATTATTGTTTTCGATCCTATCAATTATTTTACGCATGGGAGAGTATTATATACTATTATATATCTTTAATGATTAGATTATTTCTACGTAGAAAGCCTTTTGACCAATTGGCTATTTGAAAATCTAGCAAAATGTGATATTAAAGCATAAAAGCTCAGTCTTTACTTTTAAGTTTCGTAAAAGAAACAACTTCAAATATAGCTTTTGTTTCGTACTCCCTCGGTTCATTTTTACTTGTTTATATTTATTAATTCAAATTATTTTTAAAGATTTAAGGCTAAACACCAATTAATAGGAATAGTATAATAAAATAACAATGTCAATAATTAAAAAGTGTAACACGTAAAAGTGAATAGAGAAAGTGTGTTAAAAGTCTTTCTTTTTATGTCATAGAAGACTATATACTATCCTCTCCGATTCATTTTATTTATCATATTTCTTTCAGACATCTCTTATGAAGAATATTTGCTACGTCTAATTTTATGTGACATTATCTCCTTATTAGTCTGTTTAAAAAAGAATGTCATCTTATCAAAATCAAAAATAATTTAACTTTGAAATTTTCTTTTTATTTTTAATGAAATAAATCTCAACCATACAAATATAAATGGATTGTTTCATACCACAATCTTTAAAAGTATTTTTTTTAAAAAAAATATCGTATCAAGTCAAATGATATCATATAAAATGAAGTATTCCCTCCGTTAAAAAAGAACGACCCTATTTTCTTTTTAGTTTATTTCAAAAAGAATGATCTCTTTCCTTTTTTGGCAACACTTTAACTTTTAACTTTCCACGTGGTATGTTTAAGACCACAAGATTAAAGGGCATTTTGATACATTTGACAGAACTTTAATTTAGAACCACAAGATTAAAAAGTTTTCTTCTTTTCTTAAACTCCATTCCAAATTAAATTAGGCTATCCTTTTTGAAATAAAGGAAATATTAATTATAAAGGTAGTCGGCCTAAATTATTTTTTGCTTGCTCATTGATTTCAATTTAATACTATAGTACCCTCTTTTTTACCACATTAATCCCACTCCCCAATTAAAAAATAAGAGTAAAGATTTTAACAAACAAGTAATTATATTATATCATGCTTTTTCTAAGCTACTCTTCTAGTTCGTATTAAGTGAATTGTTGAGATTTTATTATAATTAAAAATAAGTGATTTTTTCGATGTTCAAGAGAATTATTTGTACTTTCCCCATATCTATGCTTCCTTTTAATGGAGTTCTTAATTACGTATACTTTTTTGGAGAATAGTTTGAAAATAACGAAAATGATAATACTCCTTTATTCCATGGTTAGTGAAATTAATTTTTGGGTCTTTTTTCATTGTTTGAAATAAATGAATTTTTCAACCTTCAAAATGGATGTTCAAATTTTTCTTTCATATTTTTCCTTTCCTTCAATAAAAATTGATATTTTATAGGAGATAAATTGCACTACCTACAAAGTTATATTTATGATTTAACAAAGCACAATACTGGAAAGTACTAGTTTAAATTATATCCTTAAACATTTTTTTAAAAAGATGTGCGTTACCTCACAAATACAATTAATATGGACTAAAGAAGGGAAAAATTGTATAAAATGACAAACTATTAATTTAAATTAAATGTTATAACAATAGTTTCATTTATTCTAATCCGTAACGAAACACTTTGCCATTTGTATCTCTCCCAGTATCTCGCTCTTCACTCTCAGCTCCCTGATTTCGCTCGTCACTCTCATTTTATACAAACACAAATGTAAAAATTGTTTTTATGTTTGTATAAAACGAGAGAAAATTGTATATACAAATACAAATACATATTTCTTCGTTCTATACACTTATAATTATAAATTACAAATCTTCCCCAACCCAATTCTCTTTTGTTTTTCTCTCTTTCTCGCTTTATACAAATACAAATTATATATTGTGTTTTATAAAGCGAAAGAGAGATTTGAGTTATAAATACAATTGTTTTAACTCGATTCAATTGTATATGAATTCAATTTTATGCAGATATACAAACACAATGAGCATATACATATACAAACGGATACAGTCACCCGATTTATACACATCACTGCGATCTATACAGTTCAGATGTTTGCAGTTTTATACAAATCAAAGTTGCTTGCGATTCTTCACAGTTCTGATGCTCCGTAGCAAACATAAAATTTGCTATGGAGCACAATTATAAAATTATATTTATAGCATATAAATATTATTTTTATATTTGCTAAACCTAAAAGTCCCTCTTTTAAAAGTAGTAAAATGTCTTTTTTTCTTTGGGAGGTTATCATTTCCTAGTAATTCACTTAACATGGACTAAAAAATAACTATTATTTTAAACTTAGCTATTTTTAATAAACACGACAATTAACAAGTATCCGACAATGGGACAAAGAATACGCTCGATACTATCAGAATTTTAAGAAATTAGTACAATGGTCCCCTTCAACAAATGAGAATATTATTTTTTTCTTTTTGGTCATTTAGCTGTTGACCCTTAATGAAAATATTCTTTTACATAAGTGAGATGGATAGGACCATTTGCTTGTTCTCAGATAAGCAATATCTATGAACAAAAGCTGTCACTCAGAAATAATATTCTTTTGTACATTTGATTGTTTCTTAGACTCTTGTCTATGAGACATTTTTCTTGAATTGCGTTTTAATACATATATGGTGATAGACAGACACAACGATGTATTTCTTTTCTTTTCGGATTGAATTCTTTTGGTTTTATTATTTAATTAGTAAAAAGAGGTAACCTTTAATTAACATGAATCTTTATGTAGATACATATACATGTTTTATTTCAATAAGAATAATAATGATTATTGTGAAAGAAGCTGTTTGTCAGTAACAAAGTGTTTGTGTCTAGTTATACATTTACTTTTTTTATTTGGCCTATAGGAATAATAATGATTAAGTGAAAGAATAAGGGTTTTCTTTTTTTTTTTAAAAAAATAAAATAAAATAAAATTAAAGCTATGGTCTTTATTGTTTGCTAGTGAAAAATATTATGGGTGAAAAACATTGTTACACCTAATTTTTGACCGTTGATTTTGTTGTTTATATAAATGCATGTCTACTTTCAATGATTACAACTAAATAATTTATGGGTACAATACTATCTATAAGCTAATTGGTTATGTTCTTAAAATTTTTCAAAATAGACTATTTTCACATAACAAAATCACAAATATCACTATAAAACAGCTTTTGGACCGATGAAATTATGGTGATGTCTCAGAATGGTAGATGCTAGTACACATATAATCATAAACACTCACACTCACTCGCCATTCGAGATTTTCCTTAAAAGCTATCAGTAACGATTTGAAATGAAATAATATTGATTCGAGATTTTCCTTAAAAGCTATCAGTAACGATTTGAAATGAAATAATATTGACTCGAGATTTTCCTTAAGAGCTATCGGTAATGATTTGAAATAAAATAATACTGATTTATACGGAATTAAGAATTATTAAAGTTCCTTAAGGAACTATAACACATGAGGAGCCAAAAAGAAACATAGAAGACATTTTAAAAGTAGCAATCTACTACATATTAGCATTTAGTTTCATTATCTACATTTTTACACTCAAAATAACATCCAAAACATTGAGCAACACTCATTAATTTATGCCCAATACAAAGTAAACCAAAAAAACAAAAAAGTAACATTAAGATAAAAAGAAAAATCTTGGATTTGGAGTTAGAAATCCCAAAATCTAAACACTACCACACCTTTTCAACCCTAAACCACAAGAATTTGATCTAACAAAAGAGTCCAATGTCTTTGCAACATCACTAGCACAAGGCCTTGCTGCTGGATCACTAGCAGTACATTGAAGAGCCACATTCATCATCTCCACCATTTTATTCTGATTATTCACTGCATCACTCTTCAATAATGGTTCAATCCATGTCTCCAAATGACATTCTGAGTAACAATATCGCGCCCAATCAACTATACTCTCACGTTTCCCAAATTCAGCATCACCGCGATTTTTTCCAGTCAATAACTCTATCAAAACAAGCCCAAATCCATATATATCACTCTTCTCTGATATTCCATTGTATTCTACATAGAGAAAAGTTGTAACTCGTAATTAAGTACGTGCATGGAATAAAAGGCCATGACTTTTGTTACATTAACACTAAATTAATTGTTTTCTACGTAAAGAAAGAAATGATAATATTGACAAAGTTAAGATAATTATATGTCTCTACATTTATTTTAAGATAAAGAAAAAAACAATCATGATTGCTTCCATGACATTTATTTGCTTAATTCCTTGACCTTATCATTACTCCTAGCGACTAATGAGAACCAATGTTAAAAAAAAAAAAAAAAACCAAATGAAGACCAAGTACGTAGATTCTAAGAATTGTTTTCTATTCTAATAATTAGAAAAATACAAACTTTCTTTTAGTTAGATCAAATAATTTTCAACATAACATGACATTCCTATCACATCACTTCTAAAGCTGAAAAAAACAATTTTTATTATAGTCATCATAGCTACGTTACACTCTTTAGAAATTTTATATATATAGAAGTTTGTTTAAATGATAACAAAAGTTGTTAAATATCGAGTTCATCAATAAGTTATATGCATTATAAGTATAAATTAATTGACACGATCTACTTAATTAGTTGAAAAATATAAGCTTATAATCTTGCAAATAAGACATGTTACCTGGTAGAATAGAATACATGATGTTAAACTCTTAAGAAAATGCCAAAACAAGAGAGGTAAAAGATCGATGAGAAGGGTAAAATGGTAAATTTACCTGGAGCAACGTAGTCGGTAGTGGTGGGAAGACTCAATCTCAGACGAGGTTCATCTTTTCCGTCAATGATAACTTTCCGGGAAGAAAGTTGACCGATGAAAATGGTTGGTGAACAAGAAGAATGCAAATATTTCAATGCTCTAGCAATGCCAATAGCAACTTTTTGTCTACGTTCCCAACTCATCACTCCAATCACTTCACTCAAATCTTTACCTTGTACATACTCATAAACCAAAATACCGCCTTTCTCCGATTTGCATGCAGCCAATATCTTCACAATGTTTGGATGTCGAATATTTCCTATTTCTTGGATGTTTGTCCAGAAACTTGTTGGAATAATATTCACATTCAACTTCTTCACGAACATTTGCATGTTACTTATTTCCGAATAAAACCCTCCAATCCCTAAGATGTCATCTAGGGTGATCGATTTCGAGGCTTTTGAATCGAAGAATTGTATTTCCCAATTATTACCATTTTGAGTACTACTCTCCACTTTCTTCACCTTCAATTCTCTTCTTCTTTGAGTAAATACAATGACTAAACCCGAAAATACTAGCAAAACTAGTATTCCAAGAAGAAATGTCAAGAAGAACCACCAAATTGAGCTTTTCTTGAGCGATTTACAAGGCGTTAAGCCGCTTGTAATGTCGTCCCCACGGGCACATAGTTGGTTTCCAACTACCGCACTTGAATTTATAGCTAGGAAAGCTCCGGTGGACGGTAAATTCCCATGGAAGTGGTTGTGAGAGATGTTAACCAACACTAGTGATTCAATTTTCCCTAAATTAGGCGGGATTTCGCCTGATAATTCATTCATGGACAAATCAAGTAGGCTAAGAACTGGCATTTGTGAA
Source organism: Solanum pennellii (assembly GCF_001406875.1). Lineage (NCBI taxonomy): Eukaryota > Viridiplantae > Streptophyta > Magnoliopsida > Solanales > Solanaceae > Solanum > Solanum pennellii. Next base: position 59,269,252 of record NC_028644.1, on the reverse strand, counting down.
AGACTAGTTGGAATTTGACCAGAAAATCGATTAAGGCTCAGATCAAGACTCACAATCTTCTTGCATGAAGATAATTCATTAGGTATTTCACCTGAAAGCTTGTTGCTTCGTAATTTAAGCTCCATTAACTCTGATAACTCCCCGAAATTCTTAGGAATTGTACCGTTAAAACCATTTTCAGATAAGTCCAAGTTTTCGAGTTTCTTGCTACCAAAAGAGTCAGGCAAGGTACCCAAAAACTTGTTCCTAGCCAAATTTAGCATTTGAAGTGATGGCATATCCCATCGTCTTTCGCTAATGGAACCAGAAAGATTGTTTCCCGAGATATCAAGGAAGTAAACAAGTGGGAGCTCTGTGAATTCTGGGGACAATTTACCGGTGAGGTGGTTGTTTTGAAGGCGGACCCTTTGTAAGCTTTTGCAATGGCTCAAACTTACAGGGATTTCGCCGTGAAGTGAATTTGAAAAGAGTATGAGTTTGAAAAGATGATTGGGATAACATATGGTTTCAGGTATTTTACCCGTGAGGTTATTGGTGGAAAGGTCTAGAATTGTGAGATTGTTGTGTTTTCCAAGGTCCTTGGGAATCTCACCACTTAATTTATTAGACCATAGTTGAAGAACTTGAAGTCTAGGTAAGAAAGATAAAGTATTTGGAATTCTACCAGTGAAACTGTTCGCGAACAATTGTAGAACTTCCAAATTCTGTAATTGGGAAATAAGCTCAGGAATTTCACCAGACAAGAAATTATCGCTTAAATCAAGTGACACGATTTTCTTGAGATTAAATAGAGATCTTGGAATGGGGCCAGTGAACTTGTTTATGTAAAGAAAAAGGTACTCAAGATTGGTGAGATTACCTAAAGATGAAGGGATTTCACCTGTGAGATTGTTGTACACGAGATCGAGATGGTACAAAGAAGACAATCCACCAATCTCTTCCGGTATTCCACCGGAGAAATTGTTGTATCCCAAATAAATAAGCTTCAAGTTCTTCAAAAGACCAAGTTCTCGAGGGATTTCTCCTATTAGTTGGTTTGAAGCAAGAGTCAAAAACTCCAAATTAGAAATATTTGAAATGGACTTCGGAATGCTTCCAACCAACACATTACCACCAAAATCAAGAACTTTGAGCCTTGAGAATAAACCAATATTTTCGGGGATTTTCCCCGAAATCATGTTGTTTGAGAGATCCAATGTCTCGAGAAGTGGGATTCTCGAGCCTTGAGGAAGTAGACCTGTGAAGTTATTGTTACTAAGATTGAGAAATCTCAGCGCCAAACAAGTTGAGATATTACTTGGAATCTCTCCATAGAGTTGATTATTCGAGAGATCAATCGATTCAACATATGGAAAGTTGAAAATCGTCTCGGATAATTTTCCAGATAGGTTCTTCCCTGATAGCTCAATTTTTGCAACATGCAACAAGTCATCACAAACAACACCATTCCAATGGCAAAAAGATAGAGACCGCGGAATCCAATCATGAAGAGATCCTAATGGATCCTTCATTGATGTTTTCATCGATAAAAGTAGCTCGAGCTCAGAGCTACTTTTGACTTGCTGCATGTAAAATAGCACGAACACGATCAAACACATGATCGATTTTGATCCTACGATGGCCATCTTTTTCTCTAGCTAGATATGAAAGCTCTATATCATAAGTTGCATGGAAAAAGGGGTAACTAAATAAAGCTTGAGCAACTTTTTGCTAAGAGGAATGATCCTTCATTTTCCTGTCACAAACATGAAAAAAAATTTATCTGGTGTTAATATAACAAAAACCTTGGGATCTGGTGCTTTACAAAAAAAAAAGTTTCTTGAAATAAATAGAAAAAAAAAAGTGATGGACTAAAATCTAAAATAATCTCAGCTTTCTATGTGGAATCTTTTGATATACAAATCTGACATTTTAATATAACTATAAAAATGTTCCTATATTCTCATCATCATTATGAACACATACAAGGGAGCACTACAAATTTGTGTAATTAGAGTCTTGTTTAGATTGACTTATTTTAAGTGTTTTTAGTGGAAAAATAAGTTTTCAAGCAGGATAAATTAGAAAAAAATATTTATAAACACTTGATTTTAAACTAAAATGATAAAAACGAGCCAAAAGTCAATTCAAATAGACTCGTTATATATTTGCAAGACATAATGTTGCAAATGGTAATTTACAAAAATAAAAAGAGGAAACATGAAAGATGAGACATAAAATTAACAAAATGATTCAAAGAGTACTTACCAAATTAATTTGCAATAAGGATTTTTTTTTTTGTTGCAAAGAGTGTTTAGTTTTGAGGATTTGAAATGAAGATATATGGGGTTGAATAGATAGGGTTTGGTAGTGAGAATTTGAGAGTATAAATAGAAGGAGTATTAGGAAAATGAAAAAGGGCATAGAATTGTGGAATAATTACAAGAATGCACCTTGACCTGTATTTTGAACATGAAGGGTTGGTTGCAAGTGAAAAAGGAAGAAAGGGAAGGGACATATGTTGGAGAAAGGCTTAAGCTTTTGTCGGATTTTACCAAAATGCTCTTTTGACTCACTTTTCGAATTGTCAAAAAAACAAATTAAAGGATCTCTCTAACCGTTGAAAATAAACATTATAGGCCATATGAGATTTCTTTCCCTTTTTCTTCAATTAATTATTATATATTCAATAATTATGATAACAAATTTAGCAAATTAAATGACACTTTCAATTGTCTCTTGATTGGTTTAGTTTTGGAAATTGATTTAAAAATGAAATAAGAAAGACATTTTCCAAAATTCTCTTTTAACCCATTTTTAACTCGAGATCCGAAATCCAACCTCAACCCAGCACACGACTCTCGATCCAACCTTTGACCAAACCTTGAAATCCAAATTTTGACACCTAGTTTGGGGATCAACAGTAGGGTCCCAAGTTATGTCCCAGGTCTTAAATCTAGGTTGGATATCAGTCCTGGGTCATGGTAAGATCTCAGGTCATAATTTGGATTGAAAATCAAGTCTTGAGTCAGGATTGAGAATCAAATCTCAAGACGAGCTTGTATCACAAAATAAGAGTTGGATCATAAGTTGGGTCTAGGTATCTGTAGGGAGTTGGATTTCATATCAAGATTGGGTTTCGAGTCAACATTAAGAGCAAGGTCATGGTTCAGAGCCCTATTTTAAATCGAGAGTTTGTTTTTACGTCGGAGTCCTCGATTAGGGTTAATTATAATTGGGTTATGGCTTGAGGTCTCGATTATCGAGTTAAGGTCCGAAGTTAAGTCTCTGGTTAGAGTTGAATCTCAGGTAGTAGACAAGATGTGGATCGTGGGTTAGATTTTCGGGTGAAGGTCGGGTCTAGATCCAACTCTTGAACCAACTTAAGAATTATCTCCATTTTTTCAACGCTAATCCCCACCTAATACTACACTACTTAACCTTGATTCAGGATTAAACTCTCGTCGTTGACTCGAGACTCGACCCCAATCCTAGATCTGAATTGTGAGCCCAACCCTCGAATCTTCACACGTAGATCTAAAACCATGGTTTTGACGTTGAACTAACTCAAGACTTGGCTACCCACACTGTCCCAGATTCAGGACCATCTCCCAATTATAGTATTTTCTAATACAATGTATGTCATAATATTTTTTTTATATTACACTTGAATGCTCTCGTGATGATATTTTCTCTTACTGACCGAACAACAAAAATAAGTTAGAAAAACACTTATATATACGGTATATACAAAACATATTTTTGTGTTGAAAATACAATTAAATAATAAAACATTGTTCACTTTAACTGATTAATAATTTTCCACCGTCACCCATATCAAAAAAAAATTTCACGTGTTTGACCTAAGAAAAAGAGTCATGCCCGCAAATGAGGGGAGTGGCTTCTTTTAAGGCAGTCTTCCTGTGAGCAGAGGTGGACTTACATGTTAGGATGGGGGTGCACGTGCACCCATTAACTTTGAAAAATGATGTATATATACGTATATCTATCTTGAGAAATTGACAGAAGCTAGGATATAATTAAGGAAAAATTACTTAATTACAGTCCTTTAATTATCTTAATAACCATTTATCCCTACTTATTATAAAAATTTCAAAAATTCCTTATTCCCCCCAATTAAAAAAATATGAAAGATACATAAAGATTTCCCATCCTTTTTTCACCCAATTGGCAAGTTTTACTTTACTAAAACAAAATCCTATTTTCAAGCTACCCACTTCCCCATTAACAGCCCCAATTAAAATTTACCATATTAATTTTTATTCCTTTTTTATTTCCCTACGTTTTAGGTGTATATTGTCTAATTTGAATTCCCCATTCCACACGTTTGCAGTTTAACAAAATTTGAATTCAAGTACAAATTTGCAGCCATATCTATTTGATATTTTGTAGGAGTCTCCTTCTTTCTAACCAGATTTTCTAAGTTTTTAAAGGGTAAACATTTTAGTCTCTTCTTTCTCTTCATCGTGTGAGTTTACAAATATTATGGAAGAGTGTAAATCTGGAGATGGTAATTCACAACACCAACTGAAGATGACATTGTTAACATAGATTAGTAATTAGCTGAGACAGGATGAACAAGTTTTTATGTTGTTTTGTGTTGAAGACAATTATCTTTTGTGTTTTTTTAAAAGCTTATTGGTATTACAATAGTTTGTTAGTTATTAATGTTATGTGTTTTCAAGTTATTGTTTTACACACAGTTGTTGCTTTATAACGTTAAGGTACAAAATTTTTATTGTTTCAGTTTAAGTAATTTTGACAGTTAATTTACAAAATGAAGTATATGACACTTAAGATCTAATGTGTATGATACATTATTGTTTGAGTTTTAAGTATTTTTCACTTATAAAAATGATGTATATGATACATAAGTTATAATATATACATGTACTAATATTGCAGTTATATATTTAGCAACTTGAATTATACGAATGTATATGATACATCATATACATAAACAAACTAATCACAGATTAATATTACAGTGCAAAGCACCACTAGAATGTAATATATCAAAATTATAGTTCATAAGGCAGTACACACGAAACATGTAGTACACATTTGAACAAGTCAAGTTTTGGGACACTAGAATAACTCATAAGGGAGTATACACGAAAAATATAACATATTTTCAATCATATGAATGTATCTGATACATAATATACATAAATAAACTCATCTTTAATTACTGTTACATTGAAACCCAACACTGTTGAATATAATATATCAAATTTATAACTCATAAGGCTGTATACACGAATCATATAGTAAACAATTGAACAAGTCAATTTTTTTGTACACTTGAATAACTAAAAAGACAATATACACGTAACATATAACATATTTTCAATAATATGCATGTATATGATACATCACATACACAAACAAACTCATATAGCATTACTGTTACATTGAAAACGCACCACTGTTGAATCTAGTTATTTATAAAATTTTATCAGTTGTATCAATACAAAGCGGATACATGCCGATTCCAGATGCATTCTTTTTTACTTCGAAATAAAGTTTCACACCCATGTCGTTTTTGATTTTCAATGGACATGAGCTTCCCTCGACAATGTATCGTATTTCAATATCCTTTGTAACAGTGTCGATCTCAAGCTCTGATAAAATCAACGTTTTCAGATTCACAAATGAAATGGAATGGCCAACAACAATACCATCAACTTTGTAACCTTCATAATTAACATCGCTTACCCAAATTCCAGAATGCCGCAGCAGAATTGAGATATTCATCTTCAAACCTTTTTTTTTTATTTCTTAGTATGCAGATCAACTTTTACAAGAATAATTTTGATTTATGAAGATCATCTGATTTAAAATTTGAATTTACTAATCAGTTACACAAGCTGTATAGCATTAATTACGTGATTTCAGTTACAAATAACAGAAATCACGGTAATTACTCCTAATTAATAGCAGCAGATGCAAAATATGATGTATCAGGACTTATGTATCCCGTGCCATTTGGATGTATCCCGCTTCCTTGAATTTTAAGGGATTTTTAGTAATTTCAATTCTAAAAGGGATAAAAGGTCATTTTGTATTTATAATATGTGGTTCCTATAATTTATACTATAATTAATAGTGAACCCATGAGGAGAACATGAATGTCCTGTTGGTACTAGCTAAATTATTCACTCACAAGATCACAGTTTAATCCGAGTAGAGCCTTTTTGATTATTTTTTTTAGAGTTGAGCTTGAAGATCATATTTGGTGTGCCCGGAGTGTTCAAATCCCGAGTTTGCCTCTGTCCATGACGGGGGTGTCTTCTTTTATGACAGTCTTTTATGATACCATATTAGTATATGATATGCTATGCAGGTATACAAAGGACTGAGGAGTGTTTTCCTTTGAAGGGATAAATCAATCCTCTTGGATACTATGTTTGTATGTAATATATTATGTTGATATCATAGAGAATTGAAAAATATTTTTTTGAAAGAAAGTATCGGTCTTTTATGATTTGTAGTCAATTTAGGAAAATTATGAGGTTAAATTTTGTATACCATCTATGTAAACAATTTTTCATAGTATCAAGTTATCTAAAGCATATTTATCAGTAAGTTTCCTTAAAATATGTGATTTAAACTCTTAAAAGTAAGATATGTTATCTGCTAAAATAGATAAAATTCATGACAAAATTAGAGTTGGATCATAAGTTGGGTCTAGGTATCTGTAGGGAGTTGGATTTCATATCAGGATTGGGTTTCGAGTCAACATTAAGAGCAGGGTCATGGTTCAGAGCCCTAATTTAAATCGAGAGTTTGTTTTACGTCGGAGTCCTCGATTAGGGTTAATTATAATTGGGTTATGGTTTGAGGTCTCGAATATCGGGTCAAGGTCCGAAGTTAAGTCTCTGGTTAGAGTTGGATCTCAGGTAGTAGACAGGATGTGGATCGTGGGTTAGATTCTCGGGTAAAGGTCGGGGTCTAGATCCAACTCTTGAACCAACTTAAGAATTATCTCCAATACTTCAACCCTAACCCCCACCCAATACTCAACTACTTGACCTTGATTCAGGATTCAACTCTCGTCGTTGACTCGAGACTCGACCCCAATCCTAGATCTGAATGGTGGGCCCAACCCTCGAATATGACTTCACACGTAGATCTAAAACCCAAGTTTTGATGTTGAACTAACTCAAGACTTGGCTACCCACACTGTCCCAGATTCATGACCATCTCCCAATTATATTATTTTCTGATACAGTGTATGTCATAATATTTTTTTTATATTACACTTGAATGCTCTTGTGATGATATTTTCTCTTACTAACCGAACAACAGAAATAAGTTAGAAAAACACTTATATATACGGTACAAACAAAACATATTTTTGTGTTGATAATACAATTAAATAATAAAATATTGTTCACTCTAACGGATTAATAATTTTTCACCGTCACCCATATCAAAAAAAAATTTCACGTGTTTGACCTATGAAAAAGAGTCATGCCCGCAAATGAGGGGAGTGACTTCTTTTAAGGCAGTCTTCCTGTGAGCAGAGGCGGACTTACATGTTAGGATTGGGGTGCACGTGCATCCGTTATCTTTGAAAAATGATGTGTATATACGTATATCTATCTTGAGAAATTGATAGAAACTAGGATATAATTAATAGTGCACCCATGAGGAAAACAGGAGTGTCCTGTTGGTACTAGCTAAATTATTCACTCACAAGATCACAGTTTAATCCGAGTAGAGCCTTTTTGATTATTTTTTTTAGAGTTTAGCTTGAAGATCATATTTGGTGTGTCCGAAGTGTTCAAATCCTGAGTTTGCCTTTGTACATGACGGGGGTGTCTTCTTTTATGACAGTCTTTTATGATACCATATTAGTATATGATATGCTATGCAGGTATACAGAGGACTGAGGAGTGTTTTTCTTTGAATGGATAAATCAGTCCTCTTCGATACTTTGTTTGTATGTAATATATTATGTTGATATCATAGACAATTGAAAAATATTTTTTTGAAAGAAAGTATCGGTCTTTTATGATTTGTAGTCAATTTTATTAGGAAAATTATGAGGTTAAATTTTGTATACCATCTATGTAAACAATTTTTCATAGTATCAAGTTATCTAAAGCATATTTATCAGTAAGTTTCCTTAAAATATGTGATTTAAACTCTTAAAAGAAAGATATGTTCTCTGCTAAAATAGATAAAATTCATGACAAAATTAGAGTTGGATCATAAGTTGGGTCTAGGTATCTGTAGGGAGTTGGATTTCATATCAGGATTGGGTTTCGAGTCAACATTAAGAGCAGGGTCATGGTTCAGAGCCCTATTTTAAATCGAGAGTTTGTTTTTACGTCGGAGTCCTTGATTAGGGTTAATTATAATTGGGTTATGGTTTGAGGTCTCGAATATCAGGTCAAGGTCCGAAGTTAAGTCTCTGGTTAGAGTTGGATCTCAGGTAGTATACAGGATGTGGATCGTGGGTTAGATTCTCGGGTGAAGGTCAGGGTCTAGATCCAACTCTTGAACCAACTTAAGAATTATCTCCAGTACTTCAACCCTAACCCCCACCCAATACTCAACTACTTGACCTTGATTCAGGATTCAACTCTCGTCGTTGACTCGAGACTCGACCCCAATTCTAGATCTGAATTGTGAGCCCAACTCTCGAATATGACTTCACACGTAGATCTAAAACCCAAGTTTTGACGTTGAACTAACTCAAGACTTGGCTACCCACACTGTCCCAGATTCAGGACCATCTCCAATTATAGTATTTTCTGATACAACGTATGTCATAATATTTTTTTTATATTACACTTGAATGCTCTTGTGATGATATTTTCTCTTACTAACCGAACAACAGAAATAAGTTAAAAAAAAACACTTATATATACGGTATATACAAAACATATTTTTGTGTTGAAAATACAATTATATAATAAAACATTGTTCACTCTAACCGATTAATAATTTTCCACCGTCACCCAGATCAAAAAAAAATTCACGTGTTTGACCTATGAAAAAGAGTCATGCCCGCAAATGAGGGGAGTGACTTCTTTTAAGACAGTCTTCCTGTGAGCAGAGGCGGACTTACATGTTAGGATTAAGGTGCACGTGCACCCATTAACTTTGAAAAATGATGTGTGTATACATATATCTATCTTGAGAAATTGACAGAAACTAGGATATAATGAATAGTGTACCCATGAGGAGAACAGGAGTGTCCTGTTGGTACTAGCTAAATTATTCACTCACAAGATCACAGTTTAAATCCAAGTAGAGCCTTTTTGATTATTTTTTTTAGAGTTTATCTTGAAGATCATATTTGATGGGCCCGAAGTGTTCAAATCTCGAGTTTGCCTCTGTCCATGACGGGGGTGTCTTCTTTTATGTCAGTCTTTTATGATACCATATTAGTATATGATATGCTATGCAGGTATACAGAGGACTGAGGAGTGTTTTTCTTTGAAGGGATAAATCAGTCCTCTCCGATATTATGTTTGTATGTAATATATTATGTTGATATCATAGAGAATTGAAAAATATTTTTTTGAAAGAAAGTATCGGTCTTTTATGATTTGTAGTCAATTTTAGGAGGAAAATTATGAGGTTAAATTTTGTATACCATCTATGTAAACAATTTTTCATAATATTAGGTTATCTAAAGCATATTTATATGTAAGTTTTCTTAAAATATGTGATTTAAACTCTTAAAAGTAAGATATGTTATCTGCTACAATAGATAAAATTCATGACAAGCTAGTGTAAAACCTAAACTAAGCGTGTATCTTACTTATAATATACTTATGAGCTAGTGATAAAATTCTCACCAGTTGATAAATAGACTCGAAGTTTAGAACCAAATTGATATAACGAATTAATTAGATTTGATAAAACAATAAGTTCGGTAGGTTTGAACTCATAATTTTTCATCGTATACTCCTCAAAGAAGCATTCAAACATATTTGTGAAATGATTAACTAAATCCTTTAACTTGAATTTGGATGTTGGCGTTACCAATCTATGAGTTGTCATCCGTTTTACATATTAAATTATGCCAACGTATTTCATTCAAAAAGTTGATGCAAAAAACATTTCATTCAATTAACGGAAAAGGCTCAAACATATCCCTAAACTATTCGAAATAACTCATATATACCCTTAAACTTTATTTCGGCTCAAAACTATCCTGCCCTTCATGCTATCGTGTCAAAAGTATCCTGTTATTAATGGAAATTGTTAAATGCCACGTGGATGCCATATGGATGCCACATTGCATGCCAATAGGATTTCACTGTCACGTAGACTAAATAAAAAGGTCAAAAATACCTTTAAACTATCGGAAATAGCTCATATATATCCTTAAACTATATTTCGGCTCAAAATACCCTTCCCGTCAAACTATTGGATCAAAAGTACCCTTCTTATTAACAGAAGTTGTTAAATGTCATGTGGATGTCACATTGCATGCCAATAAGGTTGCACTACCACATAGACTAAATCCCTAAATCCTAATTACTTCCCCAATCATTTCATTATTTCCAGAAATGATATATTCACCCGTTCTCCTTCATTTCACGGCTAGGGTTTCATACTTTTCTTCCTGGCTGGGTTTCAAAGTGGATTTTCATGCTTGTAGGTTAGTAAATATTTTTTCTTATTTTATTATGTTTACGATTTCAAAGCATGATAGTTAGGATTTCACAACTTTCCCCTAGTTTCGTAGCTAAGCCTTCGTAGCTTTCTTCGGGGCTGAGTTTCAAAGTAAATATTCATGGTTGTAGGTTAGTAAATATTTTTTCTTATTTTATTACGTTTACGATTTCAAAGTATGATAGTTAGAATTTCACAACTTTCCCGTTATTCCGCGGCCAAGGTTTCATAACTTTCTTCGGAGCTGAGTTTCAAAGTGGATTTTCGTGGTTGTAAACACAATAAAACAAGAAAAAAGTTTACTAACCTACAACCACGAATATCCACTTTGAAACCCAGCGACGAAGAAAACTGTGAAACCCTAGCCGCGAAATGAGGAAGAATGGTGAAATCGTTTCTGGAAAATAATGAAATGAAGGGAAAATGAGTAATTAAGATTTAGGGATTTAGTCAATGTGGCACATGTGGAATTTAACAACTTTCGTTAATAAGAAGGTCATTTTTGACCCAATAGTTTGACGGGAAGGATAGTTTTGAGCCGAAATATAATTTAAGGGTAAATATGAGCTATTTCGAATAGTTTAGGAGTACTTTTGACTCTTTTCCTTTTAGTCAATGTGGCAGTGGAAATCTATGGGCGTGTCATGTGATGTTCATGTGGCATCAACATGGCATCTAACAATTTTCGTTAATTATAAGGGCATGACCCAATAGTTTGATGAGAAGGTTAATTTTGAGCCAAAATATAGTTTAAGAATATATATGAGCTATTTCAGATAGTTTAAGAGTATTTTTGACCATTTTCCGTTCAATTAATTAAAATTGTTTATGGCACTATCAATTAATGATAAAGTGATTTGAATGTTCCAATCAGGTCCATATTAATCATTAGAATAATAAAGAGGTCCAAAGTTTTATCTTTTAAGTTTTACGTATATCTTCTAATTCTTATTCAATTTTATGGTGAGATATACAATTATTTTATTTTATTTTTTTGAAAAAAAAGTTTGAAATATATTCAAACTTTAATTAAAATTGTTGTAATGATATTGAACTTTGGAAATGATCTTTTACCTTTTATACTATTTCATATGTATTTTAAAAATATATATGTGTTCAAGTGGACATGATAAATATTGCATAATTATAAATAGTAAGGTGTCAATTTTTTTCCCAAAATTCAGTATCGTTAGAATAGTTTTTGGATATATTCCGAACCTCTTTCTTTTTTTCTTTTTCTCTTTTTCTTTTTGGGGTGGGGGGGTGATAGTTAAAATTATGAAATATGAAATGAAACTATCACAAAGCATTTCGATTGGACTTCAAACGACCTCCACATGTTGTTCATTTTCATGTCAGATTTCAAAAATGCAAAGAAAAAACAGAAATCTGAAGAATCAACTAGCAGTATAGGAGTATGCATTCTAGTGTTTAGTACGGAAAAAATATTTTTTTCAAAAATCAAATGAAGTTCTTATTTATTTTTTAATATTTGGCAGGTATTCATGAAGAAAATATTATTTCAAATAATATTTATACGTTCTATATCTACAAAACACTACAGAAGTTTGGAGTGGGATTATGGGATTGTGTGTGTGGGGGGGGGGG
>NC_028644.1:59230264-59256967 GCF_001406875.1 Solanum pennellii | reverse complement strand
GGGGGGGGGGGGTCGTAATGTCATGCTATGTTACTTGTTTTTCCTGATGCTATTTTTTTCATTTTTCTGGGAAACTTATTTATTCTAGAAAAAATATCTTTTAACATGATAAACTTAAATAATATTGATTCAAAAAATATGTTATTGTGATACTAAATTTAATTTAGAACTGTTTGTAAATCCTGAATATTAAAATGAACTTTTAGTAGCATTTGACATTCTTTATAAATATTCCTAAAGCTTACAGCGACATTAAATCCTATGATAATTAATTAATGTCGATAAATATTTTATTATTCTTTATTAATGCGTATATTTAATGTCGGTAGAGATTGTTTTTGTTGTAGTGGTAGTAGATTTAGAATATTTTCAAATAAGTGAATGAAAGATATTCATGAGTCATTTTTTATTATGTTAATCTCCTTCAGAATTTCGTGGACAGAGACAAGATCTTCTCAGCAAGATTTAAGGTCTAAAATAAATGAAAAACAATAAAATTAGATTCAAGAATTTGTCAAATTGATATAATGATAATGAAACAATGTTGAATTTCATAAGTTGATATAATGATATTAAATCAGTATTGACTTGTTACAAAGCTTGAAATTTGAAAAAGCTAAAAAAACAATTTCAAACTACAATGACTTGAGAGGTACAAAATATTCAATAATAATGAAAAAAATTGTGAAAAGATAAATACAAAGATAATAATATGAGTTCATATTCATCGTAAAATAAATAACCACATAAAAAAAATACTATAATAATTAATAATCTTATAATCGAATCGACCCAAAACAAAACAGAGTAAAGAAGGTGAGGGCAAAAAGGTAATGGATTTTTCAAAAGAAGATAGATGCATAGATACAAATAGAGAAGCAAAAGAATGTGGGGATAATGAAAAAAGTGGAATGTCTTTTTAGAGAAAAGCAAAGAGTGATTGAAGGTCGTGCGTGCCTCTTTCTCGAAGGAATATAGAGCGTCTCGTCTTTGTCAACACCATGCTTTCTCTTATTACTCCATTTTCTAGGGATTTTCGCCTTACCCTTGTCTTCTACCTCCATCGTCGGAGTTAGAATTTTTAATTTATATGTTATTATTGACATCATATATAATTGTGTATTTTTAATTTAATGTTTAGTTATTTTTGACAATAATTAATAAGGGTAAAAATGGAAAATTATATTTAATTTATGTTCTAACCTACTTTTCTAAGGGTGTGAAACAACTCAAAGTTTAAGTTATTATGGAATGGAGGGAGTACTACTTAATTATTCATCATAGATATAGTTTGCTAAAATTACCAATCGACGACTAACATTAACCATTAATTACGTAGACTGACATCAAGTTTGTATAATTAGTCACATTTGTATAATTCGCAATTAACTATTTTTCGTTTGATTTGTATTTGTATATGACAGGGATTTCCTTTGGTTTTCAATTTTATCACCATATACATTTAATCTTTCTGTGTATAATTTTTAAAAGTTTCTATAAAGATCCATTTCCGGATTTTGTATAATGTAATTTATTTAATATAACTTGTATATTTGTTTAAAGTTGATATGTTTATGTTTATATCAATTTGTTATTTTGAGTTTTATCACATTTGTATAATTTCCAACTTTATATTACTCAATTATACAAAAAAACATGTGAATTATACAAACGCATCCGCAAATTATACAAATTATTGCCCTCTCTCGCTCGCCTCTCTCCTCTCTCTCCCAATCTCGTTCGCCTCTCTCATCCCTCTTCCAATCTCACTCGTCAGATATACAAATACATATGTACAACAGTTACATATATACAATTATCTAACCGATATACATATAATAATTTATCTCTCTCCCAATCTCGTTCGCCACTCTCCTCCCTATAACATGTAGTTATGAATCATAATTAGCAAACTATAGCTACGGAGCACAGTTAAGTTATCTTTGAGTGATTACATGCGAAAGTTTCCCATTATATAAAATTAAATAAGTAGATATTCGTGTTTTACGTGACATAATACATGTAAAAATTAAAATTTTAGTTTTTTGTAATTTCACCTACTTCATTAGCTAATAAACGACAAACACAAAACAAAAAATCATATATTATATCCTCCTTTACAAATTTACTAGTATTGTATTGAAAATCTTTTTCCTTTTTTCTAAGCGGCTATTTTCATTAAAATTTGTTGACATCGATTGGACCAAACATAGTACGTAGCTGTTATGTTTAATTATATATGTAAATGGTGCAGTCGTGCCCTTGTTTAATTATTCCACTACACCATTAATAATAATCTAAAACATTAGTGTAACCCGACCAACAAAAAACCAAATGAAAAAAAGGGTAAAGTAACAGAATAATACAGATGTTTTTGTTGTACCAAGGTTATAAGCTGGTTCCTAATTATTATTATCAAAAACTCTCATGCCTTGTAGCTTCATTGTGAAGCTCATTATAATCCCATCTTAGTATAGATTTTTCAAATGATTGCTAATTATTGTCTTAGACACAATATCTAATTGTATTTATACTTTTGTTTTTTGTTGGTGAAAGGTTGACCCATGAATTGTGGTAAAAGAGATTATTACGGGACTGGAACGGCTCAAGTATATTATAAGTGGTCTATATTGAAGAAGACCTTAAATTACAAAAATAAATTAATATATATTTTTATGAAGTTTATTTGTCTAGTTCTTTAAGATGCAAAGTTATTAATTTCTTCTATAATTGATTATTTTTGATAATTCTTTATCAATCAATCCTAGATATTTTGTAAAATTTATTAATATATTACATGTATGCAAAATTAAAATAATTAGAAGATCTGTACTTCTATGACAATCAAATACGAATAAAGTGTGCTGGAAAGATTATCAACCCACCAAACGCACCTTAGCAAAATATTATATTTTCTTGAAAGTGGTGGTATTAGGGTCAATTTATATGTACCTTGACAATATATTTAGATATGAGATTAGAGACAAATTTTAAATTTAAATTTTATGTATTTCACTTTTAAAGTTTTCAATGATAAGATTATTGTACTTTTAAAAATGTAAATTCATAGTTACATTTTATTGTAATCTTAGTAATTTTTACATATATATTTATATTTCATTCAAAAAAAAATATTAAGTTCATATAAACCTAACATTGAGAAAGTTGTGTACACAACTTATCTATATTACCCTAAATATTTATTTCTTTTAGGAAAAATTGTATGAAATAGCAATTTATTAATTAAAATTAAATGCTATGATCATAGTTTATTTAATTTGTAATTGGCAGCAAACATCTCAATTTTTTGTCATCTCATTTGGTATACAATTAGCCATTTTTGATATACAATTAGTCATTTTATACATTTCGGTTTAAGATGTATAAAATACGTTTGTGTTTCTATAAAGAGAGAGAGAAGTGTATGTACAAATACAAATATATATATATTCGTCTCATACACTTATAGTTATACAAATACAGATCTTATTATATACATTACAATATATAAATAAATTTATACTAAACTAAACAATTTATATAAAATTGGATGAATCTAGTGAATTATACAAATAAAAATACAAACTATAGAATAAATATAAATATAATTTTTATGTTTAATATATGTGAAGTTACTTGTTATTTTGCTATAATTTTTGATAAATTCACCAACAAATGCATTTGTATCTCAGTTTA
The DNA here is from genome assembly GCF_001406875.1 of Solanum pennellii. Lineage (NCBI taxonomy): Eukaryota > Viridiplantae > Streptophyta > Magnoliopsida > Solanales > Solanaceae > Solanum > Solanum pennellii. Next base: position 59,253,271 of record NC_028644.1, on the reverse strand, counting down.
TCAATATAGTTATCGACATTATTTGAGTTGAATTCCCACTACTTTATCTATCTGTCATGCACTATACTATTTTCTCTCTTCTTTTGAAGTTATACTGATGTGAACACTTTCCACTTACTTCTTTAAATTAAATATCTATTTTTAAGTTAATCAATCCAATTAATTAATTAATTGTGTGGCACTATCAATTGCTGATTCAGTTCATCTCCTTTTGTCGATACATGAGAAAGTTTATTTATGCCATTATGCTCCAAAAGAGAACACTAACAACCAAAAGCTAAGTGGTTTAGTCGTAATCAAACACTAATTAATTAATTAAGCACTTTTAGTTCCAAACATCCATAAAATAATGTTAATCTTATTATAATTATTTTCTAAAATTTCAATTAATTGTATTGAGAAGAGGTATGCATGACGTTAAGCCGACCCATTTCCCCTTAATTAGGGTCTCCTTTTTAAGGAAAAATAAAAGGAAAATTATTGGGCCTCATGTTCTTAGAGAGGTCCATTTTTGGTTATTTAAGAAATTATTTTTTAATCACAAGATAGTAGTAATTAACAAGCTTTTATAAGATTAAAAAACATAGGGAAAAGGATCTGAAATAAATTCAAATTTTGATCCTAATTGTTGTTATGATACTAAGCTTTGGAAAGGACCTTTTACTTCTTGCACTATTTATAGTGTATTTTAAAGGTATATATTTGTCCACCTGGACATAAAACATATTGCATAAATATAAATAGTAATATGTCGACGTGGACAGATTTTCATATATATACCTTTAAAATATTCTATTAAATAGTTCGGGGTAAACACTAGATCAAAATGATCACTAGCGGTAATTAATTCTTAATTATCGTTAAGTATGTATTTTTAGCGACAATTAGCACTTTGTATATGTACCTAAAGCTCTTAGTGGTATTAGTTCTAATGTCACTTATCTAATGCCGGTAAAAACTTTAACACTCTTTTTATTGTCAATATTTATTGCAGTTAAAAATTATTTTTGTGGTATTAAAAAGGTCCTGCATAAAATTTAATATCGTAATAAAATCAAAATTAAAATATTTGTCGAACCCTTTTCCAAAAGAAATACTATATTTATAATAGTAAGTATCATTTAGTGGGGGAATGGATATGAACAAACTACTTTTGTGTTTTGGAAAAAAGAAAGAAATGCTATTTTTAATTAATGGAAATTCGTTTACTTTTCCATTAAATAAATTTGTAATGTCATAATTTAGGGGTGTTAGAATTATTGTTATTTGTCAAATTTAAATGAATGAGGTAATATTTGTATAATAGATATTTCTTCCATCATCGTGTGTGGTATATGACATTGACACCATTCTTCTTTTATTTCACTTAGCTAGTTAGGTTATATCAATTTGGGATAGAATAAAATAAAGCTTTAGAACCTCACTATATCATGTTCGACTATACGATTGTTTTTTTTTTTTTTGAAAAAAAAAACTTTTAAAAAATAATAATCTAAAGTAATTCAGATATTTATATAACTATAGATCATCCTACTAGAGATAAAATGAATATTTTAAAATTAAAATACTATACATATACAAACTTACATTGAGACAGATGATATATTATTTTTTGGACCGGTCTATATTTATCGGAACAGTGGTATAGTGATACCATAGTTCAATGAGTCTCCACCCCGTATGTTTACCAATTCAGAGCTCTATGTAATTCTGAATGTCCATTTCTATGATTGTATTTAAAAATTGCTCATGGATGTAAAGTATCGTAACATAGGCGGAATTAGGACTAGAAGTTTGGGGGTTAAAAATTTTAGAACAGAAGATTGATAGTGAATTTGAACCCACAACATTAGTATGAAAGGTATTTTCATTGCCTTTTCCTTATCATTAAGTTGTCAATTAATTATTAAGATTTACAAGTTAATATATATATATATAATTATTTAATTTTTTAATATAAATATAAAATTTATAAAAAAAATTAATGAATTGTCCGAACTTCGAACCTCGAGCTGATTTTTTTTTTTTTGGGGTAAGTCATAAGATATAGCTCACTCATTCAATTATTATATATATAATTAACATATGGAGTAGTTGATTTGACATCACATTGAATATTATAATTTAAATATATCCTAACAAGCATTAAGAATCCTAGTTTCAACTCGACACTTCCGCACTTACATATTGTTATGAAGCATATAAATGTTTAAAAAAATTCGAAGTGGTAGCTTCTTAAGTGAAATTTGAAAACGACTTTTCATTACACTTTGAATGTGGGCATGACGTACTGGTGCGAAACTAGAATTTAAAATTTATAATTAAAAACAGTAATTCTTATAATTACAAGTTTAAAATCAATAATTTCTACCGATTCAGTGAATATATTAATACAGAACTTGAACCAAAGCTATGTTACGGGTGTGAAATGTAATATTGTTGCTCCGTCCTTAGTGGGAAGGTATAAGAGTGGAAATACTTGCAGCATGCACTAAGCACGCCTACTATATATGTTAGTGTTTTAGTCAATGTGAACTTGGAAAAGTTCCTTTTTATATGTCTAAAGAAATCTTTGTTCTTTGACAATTATAAGTCTACTAGATTTTACTGCTTATTCTTGTTTAATTTTTTTCCTACTACTTCTTTGATAAAGAGGCCTATTGACTCATATATTGTGAACTCGATTTGAATGCTAGCTAGGAGACTAACTTAACAAAATATTTGACGATAGATTACAGGTTTAAAGTGAATTTCCCACTGATTCACAATTATTAGTTGGAGGTCTAACAATGATTGAATGGCAGAAAATCATCTTTAATAACGCAAGAGATATTCTCAAGTAAAATAATAATGTCCCAAAAGTATGACAGATGATATCTGTATATCATTTATGATTGTTTGGAAATACATTTATCTTTTTTTCCCATATACAAATATAAGAATAAGGCTACAATCTATTTGCTAGTCATATATATGTTTATCATGCCCGGTCTACGCCATCCCCACATTATAAGTTGTGTACAAAACATAAATTTGAAAAATGTTTCTCATGTTGAGGCTAAACTCTTAACTTACCTCGATTAAAGTGAGATTTCAATCTTTCAAAATCAAATTTTCATGTTCAAGCGCATCCAATCGGGTCAATTATACTACAAAGAATGTTGAACAAAGTTAAAAGGAATCAATTTCTACAATTTAATAGGTGATAATCTAGGTCAAAATCAACAAAAATCACACCTAAGTTCTCTGATCAAAATCCCAAATTAGCTCTGTTATTCATATCCCCACTATTTCAATTCTATGATTAGATTTCAAATCGATCCCCAAATTCTTATTAATCACTCTCCAAAGTTTAGTTCTAACCCTCCAATTTTCTACTTCAAATTTTCATGGTTTAATTAAGCATTAAATCAAGTGGTTTATCAGGGTACTTAATGATTAAAACAAATTACTCCATAATTATTTACCCAATCTTTATAGACAAAACCCTCTCAAGATCAATTCATCTCAAGCTACCAAGTCTCAATAATCTTAAAATAACCTACAAATTCTGAAATTTCATATTTTATGACAACAACAATTTTCTGTGATCGCATGATGACCTAACGCAAAAAACTTACATAACATTTGTGATAGTAATTACCTAAGTCCTAATTAGATATAATACATATCAGTTTGTCAGGATATTTTATTTAGATACTTAAACTAAACTAAATGTTAGTTTGCCAACATGTCATGATCTTATTGAGCTCTTTCACCACTTGAGTTGATGAAGATTTATATTAGTAGATGATCATATTCCATAGTTCCTTTTCTTTTTTTCAAAAAAGAAGTGTGGTCCACTACTTTCACGTTACAAATATGAAAATGGATTGTGGAACTTAACTGCAAGTTGATACACTCACTTTTACTCTATAATATAACCAACTATGGCGAAGGGTGTGATTGGTACGAAAAGAAAAATACTTCAATTATCTTTTAATGTTTCGTTTGAAAATTTTTTTTCTTAAAAATGATTAAAAAAATAACTTTTTGTTTTCATTAGTTACATTTCACTGTATTTGTCTTCTTCTCACCATAGCCCTTGTCATCCTCGGCCCACCCCAGCCACACCTATGTATTTACATGATTAATAAAGATAAATATTTTTAGGATAACAATTTTTACATACTTATTAAATATTAAACATAAAGAAAATATATAAGACAACCATTTATTTTCTAGAAAAAATATTTCTTCTGTTTCAATTTATATGACAAATTTTGTATTTTGAGATTTAAATAAGTATATGTTTGACCGTAAATTTTTCATATATCTATTAAATATTTTGAATTGTCAATTATTGTGACTTATAGTATTTTTACGTAGTTTCCAATACATAACTTTCATTTCGAGAAAAATGAAGATTTTGTGTGCTTATTCCAGGTCAACTTTATATTATTTGACTCTCAAAAATAGAAAAGTGTCAGATGAAATATATATTTCCCTTTGAAAATCATTTTCAAAGTTACCAAAGCACACCGGATGTCTATGACTTAGCTTCCTATAGCATGCATGCGAAAAGGTTTTCGAGTTGATAACATTTGGGACCATATAGATCAAAGGTAACACTTATAATGTGAGATGCTCATTACTCTTTTGATTAACATGATGTGTTGTGTACTAACAAAAAGGATTGTAGGAAACGGACCACCCTGTATCTATTACTTCCATATTAAAATGGAAAAATCACATAAATAGATATACTTTACACTACTATATATGCTATTATTATCTGTACTTTTAAAATATCACGCATCTTACCATCACTTAAGTTCTTCCTACCATATACTAAGGAAAGTGCACTTAGATACATGTTAACCACACTAGATTTACATTAGATACATGTATTTGTATATATTTAATGTGATTCACATGTATCTAAGATACCAAATACACAGGAGACTGTTGAGCGAAATGGGATAGAGGCGAAGGAGGTGAGCGAGGTTTATTTTGTATCCCAGATACATGTGTCTACGTCTTTTCATGATGTAGGTTCAGACACTCGTCATTCATATCACACAGAGCGATTCTCGACACTACAAGAAATCTGGTATTTGGTGGTGACCAAAGTCGCCACAGAAAGTCTTAAAGTTGCCGCAATAACTATATATAAGAGTGGCGATTATATACTATCACTTAACAAAATGCATATGTAAATTTTTTTCATCAACAAAAGTCATAACATAAAGTAGACAAGACATAATAATTCATGAGGATCATAGTACAAACACCTCCTCATTCAATATACACAAAAAGAGAGTTGCAAAATAATCTCTAACTCTTCCTTCAACATTCTTGAGAATTATTTTCCTGCTAGCTAACAACTGCCCCTAAAATAGAAAAAAATAAGCAGAATCACTTAGATAACTCCAATAACATACTGGTAATTCAAATTAAAATAAGAAATAATAGGTGAAAAGGAGCACGACAATCCTTAAGCTGGGACTACAACTTAAGTTAGTCCTTGTTTTATAATGTAGAACGCTAACATTTCTTTTCAAGTATTCTATCGTTTTTTTGTTAAGTTGTATGCTATCATGTGGTATGCCAAATACTAAATAAAATTATCCTTTTCTTCTTCTTTGATGTACAATAAGATAAATCAGTTCAAGTTTAAGATGATGGTAGAGTATATGCAGAGGTTATAAAAATTCAACAATTTTAATTATTTTGAAAATACAGTAATCAAATAAAGAGTTGCTTAAAGTGATCATGCCTCCAAACTCTGCACTATAAGTTATCAGTTGCTAGATATGCAGTGTTAAACTCCAAACAATTCACATTTAGTAACAAAGGCAGTGATAATATTTCTTATTTTATCATTCTTATGTGTGTGGTGGAGCTCTTACACTTTATCTGGTTATTGGTTCTTAATTCTGTACTAAAAATGGAATTAGAAATCAATTCTATCAAAATAATATAGTAATGAAAATAGGGGTCAAACAATATCTTGGGACAATTATATTCAGAAAACAGTAATGAAGATCTCAGTCGGCATAACAGTGATAATGGATATGAAAGCTTCAACGCACAATGTAAAATCTTTGTTCTCAACCAACCTTGAAATCGACAGTCGCATAAAACCAATGAAAAGAAGCGATTTTACAAGGATAATAGTATGTACATACTGATTGCAAATACAAGTAAAAAAAGCAAATTTTAAGTTTTTGGTTGTATATATGTCCAAAAGTTCATGTAAAGTTATTACCAACCAAACTATGATTTCGACAGAAGTTTACGGCATGCGTACGTCTGCATCCCACAGTATCATATTGTACAAATTTTGAAATTTTTCTATCAAGCTACGTACAGAGAAGAAATCTTCAAATACCAGTGAAATTAAGAGCTTATGGAGAGAGCTACAATATTAACAAAGAGATATCACCTGCACCGATATTGACTTGTTAAATTGCATCACAAATAAAGATTTATATCAAGTGAAAGTTTATACCCAAAAGCTGAAATTTAACATAGAAAATTGATCAAAGACATTGCTCACATATCCATATTTTCAAAATGCAGTAATGCTGCTGCTCGCCATGAGAAAACCAACCAAGATTGTTTAAATTAAAAATCATATTTTCAAACTTATGCAATCTCCAAAGTATAGCTTGAATCACAAAAAATACAACAGGAAAAGGCTATCTTATGAACTCTACAAGTACACCATTTCACATCAAAATCCAAAAAACAATAATAAAACGCTATATTTTTAACTTATTGGCACTACAAGTACACCATTTCACATTCAATCCAAAAACTGATTTGAATCACTGAAAAACACAACAGAAAATCACTGAATTTTGAACTTATGAGCAGTATAAGGTATATACTATTTCATATCCAAATCCAAAAAAAACAGTACATTGAATCACGCTACAAGTAAACCATTTCACATTGAAATCCAAAAAGTAATTTAAATCGCATAAAGATACAACAGAGAAAGAAAAATTTTTGAAAGTGATAAGCGCTATTTCTGAGCCAAATCCAGAAGAAGCAAAAAGCTCCAATCAGTGCTAATAAAAAATTAGCTTGAAGATAGTATCAAAATTAAATTTTACAATATCACATAATCAGCATAACTTACTTGCAAAGATGGAAGGTCATTTTTCGAAGAATGGCTAGGAGATCCACCGTCAATTCCCTAGCTTCATTCTCATGATCATTGTATAAATTAGGGTTTTTTCGAGAAGAGAGAAAATTGGGTGCGATTTTTTAAGGTATGATCACCCTGAAAATCTAACAAAAATTAGTAACCTCTGAATTTAATTTAATTTGGCAGAGGTAGTAGAAACCCCCATTATTAAACCCCCATCAATTGAGTCCTTTTTTTTTGTACCGTAGACTTGAAAGGATTGGACCTTGTATGTTATGAAACGAAATCTTCATATAGAGTTAGGTCACGACTATATAATTTTGCCCTAATTGGAAATTTGTTCATTTAATTTAGAACATATCACAAATCACACTGAAGTTTATTTTATTGAATTTTCCATCAAGGATACAAAACACAAGAACTTGATTCTTTTCTGAAAATTAAAGACTTACTACGACAACAGACTCGATAACATAATTGACTACAAAATTAAAAGACTCGATAATATTGCTTCTTCAAAACACCAGTTCCAAACTTAACAACTCCAACAGCATTAGTGAGTTCCAGAACCAGGGACAACATTCAAATCAAACTCGAATTTCTCAGCCAAAACATAATTTTTTGCCTCTTCTTTTATTTTTTCCAAGCGCAGCTTTTGTGCTACCAATTGCTCTAACCTCTGCTTATCCGGTGGTGCTTCTGAACCAGGGTACAAAATCTTATGCCTCCATTTTCGATTGTTTTCCTTCTCATTCATAATTTGTACTTCTTCATAAAGATCATCAAACGTCTTAAAGACATTTGATTTTTCCACATTAGCAACATTGGGATTTTCAAGTTTCCATTGAAGAAACTTATGAGTTATGCTTTCAATGGTAGTGGATGCATGTGAATATGGCCTTCCACTAGGTGAAATGAGGAAAATGCCAACCTCAGCTCCAGTTAAACATGAAAATTCAGTAGCTTTATTGAACAAGCTGACTTTTCTTTTTGAAAAGGTAACATAACGAGCATCTTTAGATTCAACCAATTTCATTTCTATTTTTTGCCTACCTCTACTCGTCTTCCTTTCCATTGAAAAAAATTAAGAAAATAAGGTTTGATTGATCATTTTTTCACAGGAACATCCATGTCATTTATAGGGGGTGCACAACATTGTTTTGTAACGTACAATTAATGTTTTTGTATGTCAATTTATTAGGACATTCAATAAAATTGTAATGATTATTTATTTTGAATTCAATTGCATCAAAAACATAAAAGGAAAAATAACTTAAAATAATTTTGCTAGTTTATTTTCATATAAAAATTAAATAAATAAAATTCAAACTCATTTAATATTACATTGTAAACTTGACTTTCATTATGAAAGTGGTTGGACTAGTTTTTACCTTCCTCTTGTCATCATAGCATATTTATTACTTTCAATAAAATTTCCATTATGGTCAATAACAATTAATTCACACAATGCATTTAAAACAACACATAATCTTACTCCTTAAGTAAATTAGTTATTTTTTTCAAAATAATTAGAGTTTTCTTTTTTTGAAAAAAACTTTTAAAATTTATGGTCTAAAATAAGTTATAAATATTTGCTTGAATAGATTATTCTATTAAGAATAAAATAAACACTATAAATTAAATTGTTATTTTGTTACTCTACTAAATATTAAAAAAAAATATGCTTTCAATTTTTAGATCAATTAAAAAAGAAATTAAGTCATATATAATGTGAGAAATAAAATACTATTCTAAAGTTACATTTAACAGTTGAAATGAACAATCGCGCTGCTTAATGGTCAAATACGTATAAAATTAATATTTGGTATACTCTCGTATGTACAAAAATACGAATACAATCACTTTTCTTTATAATTAACCTTTCCACATTTTTATATATCTTATTTTATATATTTAAAAAAAATTATATAATTTTTAAATCTGTACTTATATTATTATTAATACGCTATCTGATTAAGTAATTTTATTAATTATTATGTTTAAATAATCTTAAGCAACATATTAAAATATTTTAATAACTAACATAGAAACTTCATATTAGACATGATATACATCGACGCAAGGGCGGCTCAACATATGTGAAGGCCTAAAACGAAATTTTCATTAGAGGCCCAAAATCTTAACATGCCTCCAAAATCTAAATAAACCTCATATTTATTCATTTTAAATTTATTTTCCTTACACTTTTTAGTTGCAAATTATTCATATATTTATTTTTTTTAATTATTAATCTAACGTAAATATTTCATCAATTCAGCATTGAAAAATATTTTCTCACTAATACAATCATTATATGAACAACTAACATAATTCTATACGTAATAAACAACAAATTTAATATGAAAATAAGAGTTAAGACCATAAAATCTAATTCAAAAAGATGATAACTTAGGTACCACCTTAATATGTTTGTTGAAAAAAGAATAAATTAATGTGAACGTTAACACAAAAATGTAAGAAGGTAAACATTATTTTCTTGATTTCTTCTTTCTAACAAAAATCTAATAAGAAAGATAGCAAATAATTTTAGAAGCATCTTTCTATATATAAAGTGAATAATGATCAAGGTTATAATAATAATTTCGCGCTAACGAAAATCTATCAAGAATGATAACAAAAAAATTAAATATTCTAGAAGCATCTTTAGTGATTGTTACTACTATTAACTTAATTTGTTATTACTTCACTTTCTTTTCTTTTCTTTTTCTTTCTTTTTGTGAATTATTGTGATATATATTTATTACTCTATTTTACTTACTTTGATTTAGTTCTTAATATTTTTTATATTCATCGTACTTATCAAAAATGCCTACTTTAAATATATAAATTTATTATGAATTAATTATTTTCACCTTTATTTTGGCTCTAATTAATATACTTGAAAAGAAATAAGTGTGATGAAATTAATAATATATATTAGATTGAAATGGAAGAAAATGATGTTAAAAGTAACTTTACAAATAAAAATGAATCGGATGATATATTTGTATTTAAGACGATCAAGAATAAAAATATAAGTTCATTCTCACAAAAATATATTAAGAGAAATAGCAAGAAAAACAAATAATTCTAGAAATATCTTTTTATAAATGAAGTGAATAATGATCGACGGTAAAAATTCAACTACACGCTAACAAAAATCTAACAAGAATGATAACAAGAAAACTAAATAGATCTAGAAACATCTTTAGTTATTGTTATTACTATTAATATATTTTGTTATTACTTCAATTTTTTTATGAGTTATTGTGTATATATTCATTACTCTATTTTACTATTACTTTAATTTAAATTTTAATATTTTTCTATTCATTATACTTACTAAAACTGTCTACTTTAATATAAAAATTCATTATTTGAAAATATAATTGATTATTGTCACTTTTATTTTGGCTCTAATTAATATACCTGAAAAGAATAAGTGCAATCATAATTTAATAATATATATTAAATTTAAATTAAAAATAAATAAAATTAAGTTTCAACATTTAAAAATATATTTTAAAAGTAGGTCATTATTTTTTATTTGTTAAACACCTATAAAAACAAATTTTAAATGTATTCAGAATTGATCTATAGATAAATCAATAAGACTCTATCTTCATATAGTTTATGCAAATTGTTAATATATTAAGACTCATAATTTAATTTATTCTCTCGATGATTTTCAAATAAAATAGAAAAATAATATTATTAAATTAATTATTTAATTCGAATATATTGTTTGACACGATGTTAACATAATCACTGGAGCATGTGATATTTTATTATTATTTCTTATCATGTTTATTTGAAAATGTCGTAATAATTTTTCTTTTTGAAACTAATTAAATTATATCATAAATATATATAATATTGTAATGTTGAGCCCGTAAACAGGTCTTTCATTATATTAGACCTGTATCACGGGCCTTAAATTATAGAGTCGCCCCTGCATCGACGCATTACAAAAATCATACCGACCCTAATTTCTAATAGCTCAATACAGTCACACATTAATGTGACAGTGTTGCGTACCTACATAAAAATAATTTGAAACTTGCGAATCATTACTTAGATTTGTATAATTGTATTAATATGCTCTCCAATAATTAATTGTATTATTTATTGTGTTTGAATAAATTTAAACTACACATTTAAATAAATTTTAGAAATAAAATAAAAAATATTTTAATAGCGGCAGTCAAAAATCAAACACTTTAGACATAATAGACATTAACACATTACAGAAACCACAAAAATCATATATGTCAACCTTAGTTAACAGCAAAGTCCCAAGAAAATTATACATTAATATTCTAGTCTTATACCCCTTATATGAATTTATTGTTAAGATAGTTGTTATCTAATTCAGCATATTCTAGTTATTGTTTCTGTTAGTTTGTTTGTCAACTAATTTGTTGAGTTAGTTAGCTTAGACTAGATACAACACCATTAGCATTGTATATAAATACAAATGATCTTGTTAATGAGATGTACTTTTTTCATTTTCTCAAATTGATTCACATTATGAGATATGCTCCTATGGAGCTTACATCAATGGTGAGTCCTAATTTTAATATGGTATCAGAGCATAGGTGAAGATTCACCGAGGATTTCACATTGGCCTGCCTCTACGGTTCAATTTTCAAATCTATTTTTCTCCTTCTCTGTGGTTTTTGTTGCCATTGTTGCATTCCATTGTTGTTGGGTTATCTTCTCTATCTTTCAATTTCTTCGATTCTCATGGCGATCGATGATTCAACACCGGCTACTTCTACCACTGCTACAACAGGAGGTCCCAATTGGATTAAATCAATTAGCCCACTATATTTGCATCCTTCTGATAATCCTGGCGCAGCACTCATTCCTATTCCATTCGACGGAGGAGGATATGGATCATGGCGACGGAGTGTACTTCGATCACTTTCAGCGAAGAACGAATTGGGTTTTGTTAATGGCGATTGTAAGAGACCTGAAGCTAATTCCATCCAATTTCGACAATGGGAACGATGTGATGACATGTTACATCGTGGATTCTCAATTCTCTGTCCAAGGAGATTTCGGGTAGTGTAGAGTATGTTAATGATTCAATAGAACACTGGAAGGAGCTTGAAGACCGATATGACCAGATGAATTGGGTGAAATCATACCAGATCCAGAAAGAAATCAACGATTTGAATTAAGGTACTCTTGACATCACTACGTATTACACTAAGATGAAGAAGTTGTGGATGGAGCTAAACAATCTCTGCATTAAGAGTCATTGTACTTGTGTTTGTTTGTGTGGAGCAAAAAAAAAATATGCACAAGGCTGAGCAAGATCGTAGGTTGATACAGTTCCTCATAGGGTTGAATGAGGTTTACACTGCAGTAAGAAGGAATATCCTTATGTTGAATCCCTTACCTACAATCGCTCAAGCTTTTTCAATCCTGATTCAAGAGGAAAAGCAACGAGAATTCAAACCACATAATGTGATGAATATGGACTCTAACTCTCTCAATGCTAGCAGCTCAGGATCTAGAAATTTCACTAGAGGATCCACAAGTAATACAGGACGTACATCTACAGGAAACTATGTGGAAAAATCTCAATTGTTTTGTGATTTCTGCAAAAGAACAAGACACATAGCCAAGACTTGTTACAAACTACATGGATACCCTCAAGGTACTCAGAATGAAGACAACAAGCAGAATCCACCATCAAAAAAATCCCAATTCTAATAGGAACACACAGGCATATAACTCTAATTACAACTCTGGAAAACGAGTTGCAGGGAATGTCCATAGTACGCTAGTTGACTCAATGTTTGGTGACGAGAATAATCAAACAAAGACAGATGCAGGTGACTGTGTGAATTTGTCAAGGGAGCAATACCACAACATAATGACAATGCTACACCATTTCCAAGTGAACAATGCTGGAGCAATTGCAGACAGGCCTGATGTGAGTAATGGCTCTGTGAACTTTGCAGGTAATGTAGTCTGTACATCCTCTATTGATTTTGGTAAATTTTCTTGCAAACATTTTAAATTAAAATCTGACTTATGGATCTTAGATTAAGAGGCATCGAACAATATGAGCTTTCACAAATCCTTCTTGATAAACATTAGACCTTTACCATATCCTATCTTGATAAGCCTACCAAATGGATATTAAGTAAAAGCAACTGAGATAGGGGATGTAACACTTACACCTACGATCATATTGTATAAAGTATTGTATGTGCCATCTTTCAAATTCAATCTAATTTCTATAAATGCCCTAACTGTTCCCCATTAAAGGGCATTCTGACATTCACTGCTACTGCTTGTCTATTGCAGGCCTCTTCAACGAAGAGGCCTCAGGAGATTGGTAAGTGCAGGGATGGCTTGTACTTCTTGTGCTCAAGATACTTGATAAATAGCAATCCTAAGAGAACTATTGATTCTTCTTGTTTTTCCATTTTATCATGAGCACACTGTTTTGAATTCAATTTTGATTCCAAAGGATAATAAATATTTGTTGTGGCTAAATTGGCTTGGTCATGTACCTTTTGCAAAAATGAGAACCATACAGCATATACCTACAACCTTTAAAACCAAACAACCATTTCTATGTCCAGGATTTCCTATGTCTAGGCAGACTAGACTACCCTTCCACAAAAGCACTACTCAATTCGCTAAATTGTTTGAACTCTTACATGTGGATCTTTGGGGACCTTACCACACTCCCACTCATAATAACCAAAAGAATTTCATTACCATAGTGGATGACTAGAGCAGATCCATATGGACACATCTTTTAAGCTGCAAGAGTAATGCTCTTCAAGTAATCAAAGTTTTCATTTCCATGGTTGAAACACAGTTTGATATATCCCTGAAAACCATTAGGTCAGACAATGGCTTAGAATTCATAAATCATGAAGTCACTCTTTATTTTCAATCCAAAGGCATAATTCATCAAAGGTCCTGCCCATATACGCCACAACAAAATGGTGTGATTGAAAGAAAATACTAGTATTTACTAGAATCAGCCAGAGCCTTGTTGTTTCAATCTCACTTACCACATAAATATTGGGGAAAATGCATCTTGACATTCACTCACATAATAAATAGACTACCTTCTACTTACTTATATGGAAAATGTCCTTTTGAGTTCCTCCTCACTATTCAGCATTAAAAAGTTTTGGATGTCTTTGTTATCCCACCATTCTAAAAGTTCATAGGGACAAATTTGAACCTAGAACAACACCTCATATTTTTGAAGGGTACCCATTTGGAACAAAAGGATAAAAAGTACCGAGCCTAGCTACAAGAAAGATTCATGTTTCTAGAGATGTGGTGTTCTGTGAAAGTGTTTTTCCTTTGCATCTGCACCCAAAGGTGCATCTTTTGATTCTGTTTTAAAATCCTTGTAGTGCATTCCTTCTAATTCTCCTAGTTCTATCAACTCTTGTCTTGACTATGATGTCACACCTATGATTGTACCTTATTCAAATGGTCATGAAAGTGTAAGTGTTACAAATACTAGATCACCTGTCACTACTCCCATAATTTAACATGTTGATGAACCTGTTCCTTAGAGAAAATCAAGTAGACCTCATAAAGCACCTGCATACCTGAATGATTATCATTGTCTTAATACTGCACATAACCAACACACTTCTTCCCTGTCTCTACATGCCTTGTTTTCTAAAAACCACCATATCACTCCTGATGTTTTATATCCTGATAGTCAAGTTTTGTTACAAAATGTGTGTCATGATAATAAACCAATGACCTATGAGGAAGCAGCTATCAATCCTGCATGGCAAGCAGCCATGACTCAAGAGTTTGAAGCCCTACATGCAAATCACACTTGGGATTTCTTACCACTCCCAATAGGTAAGAAAGTCATTAGTTGTAAATGCATATACAAGGTAAAACACAAGGCAGATGGGAGTATTGAGAGATTCAAATCTAGGTTGGTTGTCAAGGGTTATACTCAACAGGCAGGGATAGATTATGTGGAAATCTCTTACCAGTTGTGAAGATGACAACAGTGAGATCATTGATTGCCACTCATGTGAAGAGAGGTTGGAGTATTTCTCAACATGATGTCAACAATGCATTTCTCCATGGAGATTTGCATGAGGAGGTTTACATGGAGGCACCCCCTGGTTTGTTAGTTGATACACCGGCCTAGTATGCAGGCTGAATAAATCACTATATGGGCTCAAACAAGCCAGCAGACAGTGGTATGAAAAAATGATTGTTGCCTTGTATTCCAGAAGTTATACACATTCAGTCAATGATTATTCCTTGTTCTACAAAAAAAACTCACAACTCAACTGTGTTTGTAGCTGTTTATGTGGATGATGTTCTACTTACAGGTACTGACTCTGCAGATATAGAATCACTCAAAAGTTTCTTGCATGTTAAATTCAAAATCAAGGATTTAGGGAAGTTGCATTACTTCTTAGGCCTTGAGATGTTATACAAAAATGATGGGATTTTGATTTCACAAAGAAAGTTTGCACTAGATCTTTTAAAAGAGTTTGATTGCCTAACTTGTCACAACTCTTGTTCTCCACTTGATCCTACTGTAAAGTTGAAAGCCAAGGAAGGAACAATTTTATCAGACCCTACTTTTTATCGAAAATTGGTGGGGAAGCTGAATTTTCTTACCGATACAAGGTTGGATATATCCTATGCAGTTCAACACTTAAGTCAGTTTCAATAGGATCCTAGTGAACCTCACTTACATGCAACATTTCATTTACTGAGATACATAAAAAAGGATCCACACTTGGAATTTTCATGTCTAATAGTCATGACTGCACAGTAAGGGCATTCTGTGACTCTGATTGGGCAGCATGTCCTAACTCTCGAAGATCAGTTTCAGGGTACATTGTGCTGCTGGGAAACACTCCTATTAGCTGGATATCCAAGAAACAAGAGACTGTGTCATTATCCTCAGTTGAAGTTGAGTACAGGTCTTTGAGAAAGGTTGTTGGAGAACTGGTTTGGTTGAATAGACTTTTTGAAGAGCTAGCAGTGCCAACCTCTACATCGTATGCAGTATTTTGTGATAGTCAGTCAGCCATTCACATTGCCAGGAATCTTGTGTTCCATGAAAGAACTAAACACATAGAAGTTGACTGTTATTTTGTAAAGAACAAGCTCCATGATGGCCTTATGACCCTACACCATGCCACTACCTCAAACCAGCTTGCAGATATCTTGACTAAAGCTTTGACAGGAATTAAACATTCAGCCATACTTGACAAGTTGGATGTAAGAAGCACACTTTCAACTTGAGAGGGGGTGTTAAGATAGTTGTTATCTAATTAGATGCTGAGTTAGCATATTTTAGTTATTGTTTCTGTTAGTTTGTTAGTCAATTAATTTATTGAGTTAGTTAGCTTATACTAAATACAACATCATTAGCATTGTATATAAATACACACTGATCTTTCCAATGAGATGTACTTTTTCATTTTCTCAAATTGATTCACATTATGAGATATGCTCCTATGGAGCTTATATGCTCCTATGGAGCTTACATCAATGGTGGAGTCCTGATTTTAATACTTATCTATAAAGAAAAGAAAAAAGAATTGAGGGACATTGGATGTGGTTTTTCTATTTTTGGAGTTAAAATTCAAATATGAAGTCGAGACTGGAAAATACCACTATGACATGTGTATATAACAATCTATGATATGTATATCACAAAAGGATATACATAATATATAATAGATACAAGGAAAATATACACATAGAGATAGATGCAAGATACATTCGACTTTGCAAGAATTTTGTAACACACTTCGACTTACAACAAATAAGCTCAAAATTTAGTAAAAGTTTCACACAAAGATTTTGTAACACACTTCGACTTACAACAATTTTTGAATTTCTTTTATAACAATAAGTTTCTTTTTCTTTTTCCTAAGATCAATAAGTTTTTTTTTCCTTACAACATTGGACAAGTTGAAATTGCTAAAGAATGTGCGTGTAATATATTTAAAAGTAACTTGGATAAGATATATAATTATTAAAACTATTGATACATTAAGTAATTAACTCATACACTAATGTGTTTTTATGAAAGTTTCTCGTTCTAATTTTTATCTCTTCTTTTTACAACATTAGACAACCTAAAATTGTTAACGAAGTCTTGGAAATAATTACAATTTATGCGGCTAGAGTAATTGTCATTGGATTTAATGTCGCTATAGACTTTAGGGACATGCACAAAGAGTTCTAATTTGCTGCTAAAAATACATATTTAACAACAGTAAGTTATTATCATTAATTAATGGCCACTAAAAGATAGATTTTATTGTAGTATAAGAAAATTATATACTCAATAATATAGTATTATAACATTCAATAATTAAAACATGAGCAACGAAAAATATGTAACCTAAATTTATCTTATGACAAGAACTTTGATAAATTTTCTAGACATTTTCTTGAACAAGTTCAAGATTGTTTAGTAGTAAAGTCAATTCTTGGAACACAACTAGAACTCCTTGAAATTTTTGACATGGTATGATACTTGATTTTCTCCTTATTTTCATGACTTCTCCTTGCAATGTTTCTCATAGCCATAGTAAAAGATAGCTTTGGGTTGAGTCTTGTTGAACTATTGAATTCTTGACAAAACTTTGTATGTGAATTCATAGCTTCTTCAATTGATCCTCTTTTTATAAGTCCTTCTTTTACAGCCTCAGAACAAAGACCACACACCCATTTTCCTGAATAAGAATCTTTAATTGTTTTTATGTAATCTTGTGTGCAATCCTCTCTAAGGCCACAACATTCACATTCTGCTTGTGTAACTTCATCAATATTTGGGCAAATATTGTCTAAGTCTTTGCCAATTTTGTTTATTTCAACTGATACATCTGATACCACCTTCCTTAATACTTGTCCACTCTAAATAACAAAGCAAGCATTTCAATTCATTAGTTTACATGGCAAAAGAAAACTAGGTTTAAACCAAGAAATAAACATGTTATAAAATATTTTAGGCTAGAAATATAGGTCAAACTACTCTGATGTATTTTTTCATGTTTGATTGGTCAATTTTTTTTAAAAGAAAAATTTAAAATGAGAATAATAATTTTTTTAATGAAAGTATTGAAAATAAGTCCTCAATAAATCCGATCCCACCCAAACCACTCATACCTAGCTCTCATCTTCGCCACTCCACACTTTTACTTGTTTATATAAATAATAAATACTTTTGAACTAATATTTTCTACTTATTACTTAACAATCACTACTAAAAATTACTATTTTCCCACTACAAATTTTTAACCGTTATTCCTAAAAATATTTTGATTGAATGGTATAAGAAAAAATTGATAACTATTCATATGGAAAAATTAGTAAGCTTTTCACTATTTCAATGAGATTGGTCTTCCACCATGTTATTTTCCAGTGAACTGGTTCGGTATCATGTTCTATAGCACAAATTTCTCACTGATTATAAATGGAAAAAATCTTTATTTTTAGTAGTGAAACACCAAAAAATAAATAAGAAAACCACATATTTTCCAAAAAAAAAAAAAAATCATCCAAACCAAAAACACCCATAATTCAGCAAGAATTTCTCGAGAATATATGAATAAATTAAGTGTAGTGATACATCAAAATGGTTTAAAACTATACATATACTGACTAATGAGTGAACATCAAAATGTATTAAATTAAAAAGAATATGTGACTCTATATTGATCTAAACACTAAAGAAACATAACATGTCTAAATGTGTGTGTGTGAATGAAATCAAACTCTAACTATATATTACCATGATATATAGGCAAGTTTGTTCTTCCAGAGTAATGAAAATACTACTACAATTTTCCTATGTATAAAGAAAGAAGGATCTTTTGCTTATCAATCACCTCTCAAATGCTATATATATAGGTTTCACTGACTTGAAGATGATAAATTAAGGATCCAAAAAGGTAGATAAATCTTAGAAAAAGAACAAGTGAACATATGAGTTGATAGGTACTTGTCAATGGATTTTAGAAACTTTCTTGGTCATCAGTGGATAGGTACTTCCTAATTAATTTTTGAAACTATATTTCTCATGCTAAGGGTGACTATCTTTACAGATAAGAAAAAGGAAAAGAAAACATTTTAAAATATTACTCTTAATTTGTTTAAATTTATTTGTCTTATTTTCCCTTTTCTATTTAAAAAAAATGTATATTTTCTAATTTGACTGCTCTTTAGTTTCAATATTTAGATGACATGTTTCAGACTATGAGAATAAAGATGTTTTTGTATGTTAACGAAGGGCTTTCCCTCCTTTCCGCCCGACTCTTTGGTATTAAAAATGATGGTTTTACGAATGAGTTATTGTCCTTCTCCGACCTTGACTGCTCAACCTGAGCATAAACAGTTAATGGGTTCCACTTATTGATAGGGTCTATGGTCGGTCTGAGACCTCTGGATGCTGAAGGCGTCATAGGGGTGATCTCGTAATTTCTACGAGGTGATCTCGTAGTTTCTATGGGCTGGAGAATGGAGATGATGGAGTTGGTCTATGGATTTTCCTTCCTTTTCTTTTCCCACAGTTTCCTCTGTTCATTTTTATTTGCCACATTTAATATATTAAGAAAAGATTTTTTTTTCATGTTTTACCCTTAACTAGCATTAGTTAATATATTAAGAAAAGATTTTTTTTTCATGTTTTACCCTTAACTAGCATTAGTTACTTATTTCACAGATCATTTTTCATGACCTAATACTAAACATCGTTTAATCGAGATAGTATGATAAATACACATGTTAATTATTGTTTTCTTAATGAATGTGTCAATTTCAAATATGACAAATAAAAATGAATGGAGAGAATACATATATCTTAAATTAGCTTAGAATTGTAAAATTTAAAATTTCTTTTATATTCTTGAATTTAGTGTCTAGTCAAATTAAAACACACAAATTAAAAATTAAGAAAGTAATACTTTTATTTTTAAACAAAATCTTTTAAGTTCACTTGCCATGCATTAATGAGATATTTGTTCCACTAGGCCTTTTGTGTTGCAAGTTGCAAGAGATAGTTATATATTTCCATAGCATGCAAAAAAAAAAAGGTAGTGAAGTTAGCATGTGACTTACCAGAAATTTGAGATTAAAAAATCAGTTAATTAGTTTATCAAATTTATGGAATTTTATGAAATTGGATAGACTCGTGAGATAGTTGATTGAACATGTCATTGTATAATTAATTTATGAAAGTGTGTGCATGAATGTCTGTATTTTGGGTGAAGGGATTAACATGAATATCATGTGAATTCTTGTATCAAAAGCATAGCCTAGCCAAAGTAGCTAAGAATCTAGCTAATAAAGATAGCTGCTGAATTATCAGCCTTGCAACAAGAAGATCTACCACGAGAAATAAATATCTCTTACCGATTGAAATTACTTTGAATTTACGTGATACTATTTGACTGAATTTTAAATTTTTTTTTTAAAAACAAATTTTAGAATTGATGATTTAAAATAAATGGACATCAATTACGAGTATTTGTTGCAGCCATATGCACACGCAACTACACTATCGTCAAGTATTGAAATGAGTAAAAATTGGATGTTGAACCCACGTGGACTTGTGATTAATTATCAATTAAATTAAATCAATAAGCTACCCTTTTGAATTGAGTTAGAACCAAATACTATATATTCACTCGATATGAGAGTTATGTTCGTTCTTGTTTGAGATCTCAGTTCATGTCCAGTTGAACTTTTGAGCGTGAATGAGAGTATTATAGTAGGTTAAAGTCCTATAATAATTGAAAAATGAAATGATAGTTTGCTTATATGGAATTGAGCTACCCCTTCCTGAGCTAGCTTTTAAATTTTTTGTTTTTTTTAAATTTTATAGAGAACATTCCCAAGGTAGGATCATGAAGATTAAGAGGGTAGAGAAGAAATTGTTGAAAATAGTCTGTGTAGGTGTTGCAAGGACGATGGTTGTAATCTATATGATAATTGGCTAAAATTTAATGAAAGAGATTGAAAAAAACTATTGTGCAAAGTAGATGGTGATTTTTAACTCCTTTGATCAAAGAAACTTTTCACATAATTTCTTTTTTTAAATGATTTAACATCCTCATTTTACATATAACATTGTTCCCTAAAAGAATTTGATTCTTGGAGAATATTTTACTATTTAATTGGATCTTTTATTAATATTTTCAATATTTATTAAAAATGTCAATATTTTTACTTTGTTATTCTTCTAAAATACATCATTTAATAATAAAAAGGAGAAAACCATTGGAGATGATATTTTTAAAAAAAGAAACATATCACTTAAAATTTTCATCAATTACAATTTCAAAAGTAATTGATAGTATTCATTCATATATGTATGATACGTGTATTTATATTCATTATGATTTTTATGTTTGACATTGTATAATGACATTGGTATTTGTTTATTAGTTTGTATTTATACAAATAGATATAATCAATTGAATTTCAAGTTACTTAAAAAGCATATTTGTATCCATATACTTATGTAAACTATTGTGTTCATTTATAAAGGATACAACATTGATTTGTACGTTTTTTTTCTTAAAATTCCAACTACATTTGTATTTCAGTCATTAAAACATACAAATATACAATCATAGTAGCAATCAAAATTAGTATTTTTTTAAAAATGTATTTCTTATTTGTTATGTATTCTAAAAATATCATATTCAATGTCTAATATTTAGAACATCTACTAAATAGGATTTCGAATTATTTTATATTCCAAGCATTCAACATACAAAAAAATAAAAACAATCCAATCATTCACTTTCTGTATTCCAAACATATTACAGATTAACCAAATTGAATACCTCAGCGACCATCTAACATTTAAATACAATATTCGAAATAGTAACTTGTGAAGATCTAAAAGTGAAGATCCAATATAAAAAATACAATCTAGATCTATTTTCGAATATTTTTTCAATAACCATTTTCAAATCAAAGTTGAAGAACTTGAAAGTATTTTCTGCATGGAAGAAAAATGAATTCACTAAGAGGCAAGGGTTGACTGCAACAAGTCATCAAGGTACTTCTCTGCTTGCGCTTTATCAGGAGGCAAGTCTTGGTAGTCCTTTTTGTGCTTTGGCGTCTCAATCAATGCTCCGTGAATGATCTCTGGAGTGTATCCACGACGATCGGATTTTTCCTTGTTATAATGAAGAAGCTATGGAACAATAGAAGAAAGGAAAATTTTTCAAAATGTCATTATTTTAACATTTAATAAGACCCATTGTCAACACTTTCAGTATTTATTAATAATGTCAAATTTTAATTTGTTATGTATCTTATTTATGTTTTTATTATTTGTTTTTATTGAAAGAATACAATTGTTAAATAATAGAATTGAGAAATTTAGGAGAGAGAATAATTTTAAAAAGGAATAATCACTAAATAATCTCATCAGTTACAAAATAAAAGATAAATGACACAGGCATCCACATAATTGAATGAATTTCTCATTATGGATTTTCAATTGAGTTTTGATCAATTTATTTGGATTAAAATCAATTTTTTCTTTTTGGTTAGAAAATTTAAAAGAAATAGTTCAAAAAATTGTTGGCAAGCAGCTTTCGAGAAGTAATTTTTTACTGGGAGTTCGATAGAATTGATGAAATACAATTTGAATCAGTTATTAGTTAATTGCTGCATTCTTAATGTGTTTCTAATTGCTTATAAATTTGATTTGAATTTTTTTACATAATTGTACAGCGTATTTATTTACATACAACATTGTATGTATTATGATCAAGTTAGTAATAATGAGTTTTGACGAATTCGTTGAATTTTTTTTGTTGGTTGAATACGAAGATAATAATGGATTGTTTGAGGACTGA
>NC_028644.1:59222143-59229590 GCF_001406875.1 Solanum pennellii | reverse complement strand
TACCTTAATCAATGAGATTCTTGTGAATATTTTAGATTCTGCCATTAGAGAGTGATTTAGAGTTTATCAAATCCTAAATATTATTTCAACTACAAACACCAATTTTGAACGATTTAAACAAAAATAAAATCATAAAACAAATATTAAAAAACGAATAAAGATGCATACCTTAATATGTGAATATCTTTATAATATATATTATTCAATTTCTAAAACCAAAAAAAAAAAAAAGAGAGAGAGGCGTGCTTGAAATGAAGAATATGTGAAGAATTAGAAGATGAAAATAAGAGAGAGAGAGAGAGAGAGAATATTCTGTTTTTAAAAAATATATGAGAGAGAATTAATTGGAAAATGTGTGAAATAAAATAAAAGTAAATTAGGATACATTATCTTTTTTAAATAATGATATTTTTGACATTTTTACTAATTATTTTAAAGTATGGAGGTTTTTACTTAATATGTTTGATTCTTTGACTAGTTTACTAATTTTTCCTAGAAGAAAACGTGTGAGAAAAAGAGAAACATAATTTGGGTAAAAAAATTAGAGAGAAAAAAATGGCTAATGAGGTCTTTTATTAGTGGGCCCAATTTGAAAAATAAAAGGAAGATAAATGAATAATATAAGGATACAATTTATTTGCTAAAAATATTGACATTTTAATGATTATTTTAAAATATAGATATTTTTAACAATTACATTAGAAATTTTGACTAATTAACTAATTTATCCTAAAATATAACCAAATTAACAATGTCAGATGTAGCCTACTACATTGTAAGAAAATTGAGTAGACATACCTATGATCAAAATAAGAAATTTTATTCTGGCCCATAAGTTGGAATTGACTGATGAAATCTCTTTATTACATTATTTTATATACTAGTATTGGGTTGTAATTAATTAAAAAGCATCCTGACCATAGCTAGTGAATTAATCCACAATATTTTAAAATAATTACATAATCTGCGCTCTCTCTCTCTCTTAATTCCCTCTTCATGCTCAGCGATGATGGCATATGAAGGATATATATATATATATATATATATATATATATCAGATACATATCTATCCACGAATACTATAAAAATTTGACACCCCATAATTGACGAAATCGATATCGGATGCATTGAATAAAATCTATTTTGAAGAAACATATATATGAATTTGATACAGGATACACGGATACATGAAATTAATATTGAATACATGAAATTAATTTTGAATACATCAATAAATATATATAAAATTGATTTTATTACATCGATAATTTGAGTAATTAGCACCTATACTAATGTACTTTAGGAAAGTTTCTTCTTCTTTTTTTTTTTTAGGTGAATGATGACTTTGTAACTTGAGTCACCCCAATCTACTTAAATAATGATGGGCCAATTCAGGGAAACTGAGGTAGAGATTGGCCCATCCATCAATCACCAACTTCCAACAGTAAAAAGTCATAGTACAAATATTTGGACATTTTTCCTTTGAGCTACTCCTCAAATTTATCATTGTTTCCACAGAGATGATATTTCTAAGGCCTATTTAGGAACCTAAATTTGGCCCAGTAGAATTGTTTTGGGAGGAAGTTACCCGTAAAAAAAGGACAGAAATAACATACTTTTAATGTAAAATTATCATTTGTCCTTTATAAGTTATATAATTATAGAAATCTCTCAAACTAATATAATAATATAAGCGCTGATACATTAATCTGATGCGCGAGATACATTAGTCATTAAGTAAGATACATTACATTTTATACATGATACACTTATCTGATATGCGAGATACATTAATCTGATACGCGAGATACATTAATCTGATGCGCGAGATACATTAATTTGATGAGCTGATACATTAATTTGATGCGTGAAAATGAGGGATTTTGGAGATTTGTAAAACTAACAAGAGATAATGCTAATAATTAAGAGAACTTAAAGGTGGGATTCCTGTCATTTTTTCAATCAGAATTAATTATTTTTGCTAGCTTAATATCTATTATTATGTGTCAAAAAATATATTTTATACATAGAATACAACATACATTTGTTCGCTATTATTTTAGGTCAGTTTCTATTGTTTTTTCAAGTTTGGAATTGTAAAAATGGAAGAAAACAAGAAGAGAATGATTTTTTTAAAAAATTTTGTCTCTATTATAAGTACTTAATATTATATTTAAAGTGAATAACAGTGTCTCTTCTTCTTCCTTTTTTTAGAAAACCTTGGTTTGCTTTTATTATTGTTCCACTTCAACTTTTTAAAACCTAGTAAGTTAGATGAAAACTTATTTGTATAGATTTCTATTATATAAAGGATTTAAGTGTTTGATTTTAAAAGTGTATATATGTATATATATAAAAAAAAGAGTAATATATTCATGTAGGAAATAATTTACTCTAATTAATATGTATTTTCCCCTCCATATAAATTTGATTGTGATTGGAATAACTTTATTTAGTGTAAACACATTTTCGATATAAAATAATAAAATTGGTGATGAAATTTATGTCTAATTCAATAGTTCATAACTAATATGATTTTTTTGATAATTCTTTACGAATTCATTTGCCAATTCAAAAACGAGCAATAGATTGAAACATTTGTCTGATGCTTTGAATAACAAGCCAATAAATAGAAGAAAGATTTAAGTTGCATACTATTGTCTCAACTTTTTTATACTATTGTAATATATTGTTATATATGTCAAATTCAAAATTTCATACATCCACCATTTTTCATGGACACCCCCATACATTAAGAAATCATTTAAGATGAGAAGAAAGGGGAAATTCATTTAAACAATAGAAGAAGATTACTCTACCTATAACAATAGTCACGTATAACAAGATGTTATCTTGTTTAGATTAACATGCAACAACAATTAATTCATTCAAATTTCACGGAGTGATGACGCCGGAAGTGGATAGAGTATATACAGAAATTATCAATTATATAATTAAGATACGATAAACAAAATAATAGAATATATAGATAACAAAATATCATCAATTACTTTAACTACTGAAATAAATGAACATATATAACATGAAATTAAATATACAGACCACTGAGATTAACTTAACAACTTTATATAAAGAAGTACATACAAGAATATTCCCATTGGTTAGAATAATTATTACAACACTCTAACAAGAAAAAAAAAACAGTTATTCATATAATATGAAGCATCAACTCCCTAACTTACTTGATCTCAAATCCTAAAAATAAGTTATCTGCACTGACGATATAATAAATAACTAATATGACTATATGTATCGAATAGTGATATAATAATATGAGTAAACGAATGTTCTCCTCAATCAACAATTTTAAGATTATTAATATCTTTTATAATTGCAGGAATACAACTTGAACTCCTAGCAATCCCACCTTTCTTTTGAGTATTATCTCTAGGACTAAGAGACTTAGCCCTACTCTTTTTCAATATTTGTCTCATAGCCTCAGCTTGATAAAGCAAAGGATATGCCCTACCAAGTCTATTAAACTTAGAACATGCATTCATATGCTCATTTAATGCTTCTTCTAACTTCTTACCTCCATTCTTCTCCATCTCTTCCTTCACAGCCTCAGAACACAAACCACAAATCAACTTCCCTGAATATTTCTCCTTAACTCTCTTAACATATCCTAGTGTACATTCTTCAGACATACCACAACACTCACACTTTGCATCTTCAACTTCAGAAATAGGTGGAAGCACATTCTTCTCAATATCATCATCGTCATCGCGATCACATACTACTAATGCTGCTACTTCTTTGCTAAGTTCAAATGAGATATCAGATATTGTTCTTTGGAGACCATTGTCTATGGCAAGTTTTTTAGTCCCAACAATAGTTTCTTCTCTATTATGTCCCATGATGAGATTATAAAGATTAGGGTTTGGTTTTGTAAGAGATGGAAAAAGGGTTTTCTTGGAGATTGAGTAGTATATAGAAAAATTGTATGTTAAGCTTCTAATTGATACTTGAAGGGAACATGTATATATGGGAAGTGTATGTAGACAGATATGTCTCAAGTCAACATTTAATGTATGTGTGTGCCTTTGAGTGAGTTGGAAGAGAGAGACGAAGAAAAAGGGAGATTAATCTTGAATCAACTAGATATTTCATTGCATATATGAGTTATAATCTAATAATAATGTATGTTCATTCTTGTTTTAAAAGTTGGAGTTGTAGTCTATTGATAAGTAATAATTTCACCATAGATGATTTAGGTGCACTTCTTGAACGCTTAGTTTATTTGATTTTTAAAATAAAAAGTATCGTGTAAATTGAAACGGAAGTATCTATTTAAGCACTCAAAATCATTTAACCTATAACAATGGTTAGTTATTACATTAGAGATACTAGAAAAATAACATTATTATTTCTGATGTGGAATATCAATTTGCCAATATTTATTCTAGAATAAACAAAATAATATCATAAGAAAAAAATATAATCTAATTACACAAGAGAGTAGGTGCGGTATAAGTAACTTACGTGTGAGTTAAATTGAAGTCAATAGATTTTGCTCAAAGTAGTGTTATATATTATTTAAAGTTGTCATTATAAAATTCAGAACTCATAAAGTTAAAATCTTAGTTTCGTACTACTCGATGAGGTGAATATGCTTTTGTACCTATGAGATTGTTCACGGGACTAACAGTCCGACCATCACTTTTTTAGTGTTGTTGGAAGAAAATGAAACCATGAAAAGTAGAAAATAAAGAAAAGAATATAGTTAACTTTGTATGTTCTTTTTACCTAATACAAATACATAATTGAAAAAACAACAATGAAGTTCACATGTAATGAACAAAAAGCAAAATCTTGTGCCTTTTTGGGTAGATTTAGATATACCATATGAAGGGGGAAAATCAACTTTAATTGCTTTAGTTTGTGATAGAATCACATGAATCTTGAAAATAGCAAGAAGCAAAAAGGGTGTTTTGTGGCTTCACTACCTAGCTTAGTGATGGATAAGTTTAACTTATTTTGTTCTAAAAGTAATAGTTTTTGGCTTTCTTTTTATAAAGTTTTATTTCATTAGCGTATGAGAATATTATACATTAAGGTGAATTTATGCATCTTATTAGCTTAGTACTTTATTATTATAAATCATAGAATCTTTGTTATAATTGATCTCTACCTTCATACTTTGGTTTTAAATTGCGAGAGGTTTATGCATACTTGACAACTTAATGCCTAATTATTCGATTAGTGACAATAATATTTATTGAGATTTAGAAAGTTCTATTAAGTTAAAACTATAAGAATAGTTAGAATTTCAATCTATCAATTTAGGCTTATAAGTTCAAAAATCAAAAATCAATCCAAATCGATTTTAAACGGAACATTAAAAAATAGATCACCCTTCTATTTTTCTCTTTATTTTTTAGTCAAGATATTTTATGTAGGCCCAATCCACAAGTAAGTATCTAAGCTTTAGATACATAAGGATGGCCCAAAAAACTTAAACTGGCCCATATTTGTATTCATATATCTTTGTCAAAATTTATGGGAAACTTTCATGAATATACTATAAATATTAGTTCATTTTCAATAGTTAATCAAAGAGATCATAAAAAATTAAATATACACGATGAATCGAATACATATATTATATGTGATATTATTTAATTCTTAGTTTGATGATATAAATTAAATAAACAAACATATATTAACAAAAGACCACAAAATATATATATATATATGTCATAATCCTTCATATTGCACTGAAATCTGAATTACCATGTAAAAGGTTTTAAATTAAACTCTTTCATTAGATATTTTAAAAAAAAGGGACTATCGACTAACTTGCGTGTCAGTTTCGATATCTCCTATGCGTTTTGTACCACGCAAATTAAAAGGATTAAAGATTATCTGATTCGAATATAAATTAAGATGGGATTAGTAATATTGATATAATTTCTTAATAAATGCATTTCATAAGTGTAAAAGATAAAGCGATGTATAAAAAAGATTTTGAAGGAATATTTTTATCTTTTTAACTATTTTATTTTGGAGCAAGTTATTTTAGAATTATTTTTTCACTTAGTGATCGAGATAACTTATATCAGTACAAGTGTTTAATTGAGTGGAATTTTTTTAACTATCATTTTCCAGAAGTCTATTTCTCTGCATTGAACACTTCAACTTAGCTATTGAAGCAAAAGTTGGATGAGAGACTAAGCCAACATATTTTTTGAAAAAAAATAAAATCTTTATCATCATGCGAAGCAATAATCTAGATTTTGGGTTGCCAAATGTTATTTAGATTTAGATAGATTATAAAAAAAATTGTATAAAATAGTAAACGATTAATTCAAATTAAATGTTATATTCATAGTCTATTTTAATTGTAATTTGCAGCAAACATTTCATTTTTTCCCCATCTGATTCAGTATAATTATCATTTTCGATATACAATTAGTCATTTTATATATTTTGATATAAGATATATAAAATGCGTTTGTGTTTGTATAAAGCGAGAGAAAAGTGTATATACAAATACAAATACATATATTTTCGTCATATACACTTATAAATATACAAATTTAAATCTTATTATACAAATTACAATGTATAAATGAAATTATGCAAAATAGAACAATTTGTATAAAATGAAATGTTTCTGACGAGTTATACAAATAAAAAATTTCATAAAATTTATCATAAGCATAATTATTTAAATTATAACTATAACATATAAATATAATTTTTATGTCTGTTACATGCGAAAGTTGCTAAATAAAAAAATGGTGAAAAATCATCATTGTCAATGGAAAGAGTATAAGTACAAAATTGAAATTGAATAATGTCCACATGCTCTATGGTATCAAGTAACTTAAATTATAAACTATTATATATAGCCAATCATTTTCTAAGAATGTGAAGTGGACATTATGTTGACGCAAGTGTGAATATTGAATAGATATGGACCTTATGATCGTTGTGGGAAGTAAATAAGGGAGATTTATAGATAAGATTTGAATTTTGAAAAGAATATTGACAGCCATTTGAAGGCTGGATCTATTTATTATTCTAATTTATATAAATTTACAAAAGAGCGAAAGTATTGAGAATATTTCTAAATTTAAAGTAAATTATTAATTTTATTTTAAATTATTAACGGTTTTAAAAATATTTTTCTATTTGATTGATTAAATTTAGATATATGTCGATATATTGTATGACATAAAAAAAATTACGAGCTCTTATAGAAGTATGAGACTCTTAATAAAAAGTTGAAAGAAGTGTTGAAAACACTTCTAAACTTGATGACAAATTAGAAGTACATTATATGTCACGACCCAGCCTGGGATTACGCAGTCTGTGACGGGCCGTCGTGCCTGCGACGGTCCGTCCTGCTGCTCCGTCACAGAGTTCAGAGACTAGATTTTCACCAAGAGTCTGTGACGGCCCGTCACGCCTGTGACGGTCC
>NC_028644.1:59215031-59215139 GCF_001406875.1 Solanum pennellii | reverse complement strand
AAGACTCTACTAGACTCGTTCTTGTGTGATGAGACCAACGAACCTAATGCTCTGATACCAAGTTTGTCACGACCCAGCCTGGGATTACGCAGTCTGTGACGGGCCGTT
>NC_028644.1:59175735-59214989 GCF_001406875.1 Solanum pennellii | reverse complement strand
TCACAGAGTTCAGAGACTAGATTTTTACCAAGAGTCTGTGACGGCCCGTCACGCCTGTGACGGTCCGTCCTGCCATTCCGTTACAAAGTTCAGAGAGTCGATTTCAGTACCCAAATTTCAGAATTCTAAGTGTTTTGGAACGAGACCCCCTCGACGGCCCGTCGTGCCCATGACGGTCCGTCGTGGGTTCCGTCGACTCAGACAGTTTTTCCAGAAAAAAAATCTGCTGCTTAAAACGACTAAACAGGTCGTTACATTATATTCGGATTGCAAGATTAGGGGTGTGTTGAAGTTTAGTCAGTCAAGTAAATTAACGGTTCTTTTTTAAAAAATTGTTAATAATTCAAAAAATAAAGCTAATAATTTACATATAATTTAGAGGTGTTTTCAATACTTCTCTCGTTTAAGGATACCTAAGCACCCAGAGACGAGGAAGGGCGTAGTAATCAACGAAATGCTTTGGAGAATTGGAAATAAATATAGATCCGGAGATTCCCAAATAAGGCAACCTTTCGAACTGCTGCTAAATCCATGGGCAGGCAAGAGACAACCTGACGAACTGAAATATCTTAATAGCCAGAGGAAAAGAAAGGAAAAGCGATATACGGGAAGATTTTTCAAAATGTTGAATGATTTACATGGAAAATAATAAGTGTTCAGCATTCGGTCATTTTACATTTTTCTCTATGCAAATTCAGACTGCTTCACACCATCATATATGTGAAAAACTAGTTCTCGCCTTTTTTTTTTGTTTAATCATGAGTCTTTGACGACAGTTCAGTACCAGTGACAGTTAAAAATTTCATAAAGAATGTTCAAAAATTATATAGGTAAAAAACAATTAACGAATGAATACATTAAAATTTTGTAAATCATACAAAGTAATATAATTAATTATTATTTTTAATTAAAAATAGGGATAAGATATGAATATTCCTAAATTATGGTCGAAATTTCAAATACATATAGTAACTAAATTAAAATCTTATTATCTATGAATCCATTTTTTTTTTGTAATTTTATACATTTATTTATTAATGTATTCAAAAATTTAGTTAAACATTACTCTATACAAAAATTATACATATCTATAGGAAGATTAATCAAAGATATGTAATATGTGGTAAACACTTGACTCCTTGAGGAGACTCCTTACCCAAGATACCATTAAAATTTATAGTGGCCCCGAATATGTATTTTTGCTTGTACCCGAACTTTTATTCTTCAATTTACGTAAATAAATAAAATATTGATTTATACGTGGACACATACATTAATGTATATGCTACGTTTGAAAAATATATTTGCTAGGTCGTTATTTTTCACATAAAAGACATTCTGCTTATAATTTTTATTTTTTTAAATATTATCTTTATTATCCGATAACAGTAAGATGGCTTATTCATAGATATATTTATAGACTATATCACAACAATTATCTAATAGATGTCCTTATGGTATAAATACACCTAAAACATAAAGTCACGCTTTGAGCCTACATCTAAGCGAGACGGACACTAGAGAACCATTATTGGCCCCAAGCGAATCTTTGGTCTGACTTACTCAAAGAAAGACTTAAAACATAAAGAAAAAGATTCAAATGCTAAATATCTCAACTGTCTCAAACTTAATGCATAATGTTTTAAAAATAAACATTTAACTTAGCTAAAATGACAATTCAAGTATGAGCATAATTCAATAACAAAAAGATGATAAATGGACTAACATCTGACTGCAAACTATGAAGCCTCTAAAACAATTGAGATGGATGTTAGGGACAAACCCGATGACATCCTAATGAACTAGTAAAATCACTGAAAGCAATAAATTAAAAGAGTCCTCCGGAATGCAAGGAAGTTCACTAACTGACTCTAGAGTGCTCACTGGATCAATGGTGCGCTGCATGCTGATCATGGTTACCTGTGTTTGCATCATAATACGATACAAGCCAACTGGTATCAGTAAATTGAATGTACAAGTATGCGAGTTGAAATGCTAAAACAAGACATAAGCTTAAAAAGAGTCCGAAAGAAACACTTACCTAGCCTTTACTCAAGTAAAGTAAACTCATCTGATTTCAATATAAAGCAATGTAAATAAATGCAATAAAAAGAAAAGCTTTAAAACATGATCTTTAACTCTGTTTATTTAGAAATACAATGATAACGACGTATGTATGCCAAGATACAATATGAACTCTGTTTGTATATAAAAATATAATTATATCTGACGTGTATAAAAATACAAAATACTATTGTGGGTAAGGCTGAGCAACGGACCGGTTTGTACCGGTACCGGTCCGATTTAGTTGCCTACGGAATAGAATGAGACATCGTGAATCGATAAGCGAAATAGAATGGAACCGCAATTTGGTACCGCTGTACGGTATCGATTTATTCCGATTCCGATCCGATTTCGATTAATTATTATTTATTAATTAATGTTTACATCCCTACAAATCTGTCCACCCTTTTTTTGACCTCATAAAGCCCTAAATAGAAAAAATAATTGTATGTAATAGGCTCAAATTTTGTGGGCTTGGAATTGTGGTCTTAAATTATCGATCAACTGTGTATGTAAAACTCACTCGTATTTAAATAATTTTCTAGACTGTGCAAGAAATATAAAATAAATTTTAATAAATATAACGAATAAAATGAATATAAAAAAAGAAATGTAATAATATACTAATGACATGAATTTAACAAAATAACGTCCTAATAAAAAATGATAAAATATTTGAACGTATTTAACCGGTTATGATGAAAAATAAGGTGATTTAAATTAACTGAAGAAAAAATCCTAAAACTTGACAAATGAGGAGAGTTATCGATAAACTTATTTATTTAAAATTATAAAAAAAATCATTTTGAACTATTAAATAAATAAAACTTAAAAAGTTACAAATTTTGAAATGTTAGGCCAAAATTGGGTGTCAACAATTAATATATATTATATATTTATAAATTATAATTTATATTTTATAATTTGTGTAATTGTTTTATTCTTATTTTTATTTAATTTTTTAAAATTACAAATTTAAGTTATTTAAAGAACAAGTTATATATATAACTTATAAATTATAACATATTAATAATTAATAATTTTTATACTTCAAAAGATTTAAATCTTGAAAAGTTAATTAGACTTAACTTACAAAATTAGTAAGTAATTTTTTTTAGAAAAATATCTTTAAAATAAATTTAAGTAAAAAATTACATTAGAAATTTAAAAACTATTAATTTAAACTTAGAAAAATTTAAAAAAATTCATATTTTCATAATTTAAAAATTATTTTTTGAAATAACTAGATCTGTCGTCCCGTTTATCCCATCTAGTTCCATTCCGTTTCTATCCCGATATAGTGGGACTGGACGGAACCGAGTATCCATCTCGGTAATTCTGGTCCGGTTCATTCCGGTGCCAGTCAACGAAACGGTCAACTCATCCCGTTCCGGTATGGTACCAATTCGTGCCGGTCTAGTGGTTCCGTTCTGATCCGTTGCCAGTCTTAATTGTGGGAGTTTCTCTAATCGACAATCATCACTTAAGAGTTATATTGATGATACAGCGCCTCACTCATGCTTCCAGAACTGTCATATACTTTGTCGTCATATAGGATGCCTTCACTAAGTGGATCCACTAGTCTATGCTAAAAAACAATAAGGAATCATCTAAAAAGTATGGTCCTTTTTATCCATAATGGCTACATGGTTTATGGGGGTTGTGAGTTATATGAACTCTCCCCCATATCGGTGTTCAATACTACTCCCAAA
The DNA here is from genome assembly GCF_001406875.1 of Solanum pennellii. Taxonomy (NCBI): domain Eukaryota; kingdom Viridiplantae; phylum Streptophyta; class Magnoliopsida; order Solanales; family Solanaceae; genus Solanum; species Solanum pennellii. Next base: position 59,211,213 of record NC_028644.1, on the reverse strand, counting down.
ATATACTAGCTCTTTATGCTTAAAAGCATAACTTCTTTCTATGGTTTGAGATAATTGCTCAAAGACTTAGCTCAGATGTTATCTTGAAAATCTTAGTTTCCTCTCTAGCTTAATTGTAAAGCATTTACTCTTTAACTGAAAACTAGCTCAAAGGCTCTTTTGAAAATCTTAATTTCCTTTCTTATTGAAATTTGAAAACAATTATTCTTTACTGAAAAACTAGCTCAAAGGCTCTTTTGGAAATCTCATTTTCCTTTCTTGTTTAAATATGAAAACGTTTACTCTTTGAAATACATAGTCTCCATATACTTTTGAAGAAATGAACTTCAATTTTACTCTTTGCTGAACTCAAAACTCAAGTCATAAAACAAAGTTAAAACATTTGTAAAAGACTTTTGAAAACTTTATGAACTGCTCTTGACTTGACTCTTAACTTCTCTTGACTTGACTTGTAACTTCTCTTGACTAGACTCTTAATTTTTCTTGACTTGGATCTTAACTCACCTTGAATTTAGTTTATGGATTCAAGGATCATGATTTGTGATAGGAAAGATCTCATGATGTGTTGGAATGATTTTAGATAGTTAATCATGAGAAACGATCAAGAAATCAATACTGGAAAGCTGCTTCGCGAAGCAGAGATGTAATTAAATTTTGGTGGCGAAAATACTTTTGAGGTAGAAAGGTCCGTGACCGCTCCGCGAAAACACAAATTTTCAAAACTGCAGAATGGGTCCGACGAAATTTCTTCTTCGCTTTTCAACTCTAAACCCTCTAAACTCGTGGATTCTTTCCCCAAAAACATCGAATGGATTATATGATTAAAGTACATCAAATTCTACTGAAAATCAAACCTAAAATCATGGATTCAGATTGAACAACTCCTCAACAATTTCAACGAATCAAGAATTTAATATAACTACAACAGATCCATCATGAATTCAATTTCTAAGCTTTTAAAAACTTAAATTCGCTGAAATAAATCACGATTGGCGCGTGGGTGAACTAATCCAACGCTATGTGCAGTGGCGGATCCAGAGTTTCTTAGTTATGGGTGCTCAACTATTTGTAATTTGAAGTTGGTACCAAAATGGGTGCCCAATTTACATATTCATACAGATTATATTAGTGTTGTCTCCAAATGTAATGGGTGCTCAAGCACCCATGCACTTGAATGTGCATCCGCCACTGGCTATGTGACGAATCTTGCTTCTTTTCTCTTTTCTCCTTTCTCCTTTCTCCTCTTCTTTTCTCTCTTCTCCAAGCCCTAGAGTATTTTGATAAAAGTGTAAACTGATCTAATTCTATATAAACCCTAACTTAATCACCAAAAACGAAATAAATTAATTGGGCAAGAAAAAGACTGAATTACCCTTTAAAATTAGGATTGGACTCTCCTTATTCCAACAACCCAACTTCCAAAAGGCATAACTTTCTCATACGAACTCGAAATTGTACAAACTCAGGCACGTTAGAAAGATTATTCCAAGATCTTTCCAAACATATCCGAAAGTACACCTAACTCATCATGAGTTAGGATTTATAGCTGTTTGAAGTTGAGCAAAAATCTCACTTTACCTAACATAAACAAATTTTCAGATTTTTTCATTATTTCAAAAAATAACTATTTTCAGTTCTTAGCTTCTTCCTAACTATTTCAAATTGTGAGATATTACACATAAACACAAAATATGTTTAGCAGTAAACATTTGAATTTTGAAAGGAATAAAAACACTTTGATGCTGGATCTTAAAAAAAATTGAAAATAACGTAAAATCAGAAGTAGCAGTAAACATTTAATTCTGGAAGGAAAATAAAAGCAGTTTGCTGCTGGAATATTTTTCTCTTGCAGATATAGTAATAACAACTTATTATAATTATTTTATTTACTTCTTAGGCAAAATAACGAAGTCAATGAGTACGTGTACGCTAATATCTCAATGGTTACTCAATGTAGAATAGTTCATTCACTCAATTTTATTTTATTACTTGAAAATCATTTAATTAGGAATACACTTAATTTTACTTTATAATATAAAAATTACTTAACTATTATTATTTCACTCATAGTATCGTTAAAATTGGTTAAGAAAAAAAAAAGGATAAGGAATGTAGGCTAGCAAGAATGTTGGTGACTGAAATCCCCTATTAGGAGTAACGTGGCAGCAAAATTCTTAGGTCATTGGACCTAATTTATGTTGTTTAACTAAATTTCTCACTCCTTTTGTTTGTGACAAAATCAAGTTTTATTTTTACTAAGAATTAATTTTTATTTTTTATTTTTAAAATAATTTTTAGTATCTAATAATTTATTATTATTATTATTATCATCATCATTATTATTAGAGCTGTCAAAATAGATTTAGCTCATAGAGTAGGCGAAATTTAATTTGTTATTATAGGTAGGATTGAAACAAGATTCTTCAAGCCGATTTAAAATTGGAGTTTATAAGTTCGATTCATATAAGCCCTGATCTTTGGACCTTCATCAGTGTTGTTAATGAGTCAGAACTATTTATTTAATGATAACTTGTAGAAATTTCACTAATGTATGAGTTAATTACTTAGATGCATATTATGTTGTAATATTAAGAATTTTATATAATTTCGATGCTTTAGATAATAGACTTAAAATTAGGTGTAATTTGTTCGAGATATACACTCTATCTAAGTGGATTTGCATGTATCTAAGATACATAAATAAATTCCGAGTTGAGCCTCTCTCTCATCTCTCTCGCCACTCTCTTATCTTGCTTGCATATTTAGATAATGTTTCATATTAGATATATGTATCTCGCTATTTAGCATCCTAGATACATGTTAAGCATACTAAATTTTTTGCTAGTGTTATTAAAACAATACATTTGTTTGTCATATTTGATTTTAAAATCTTATTATTTTTTTGAAGTTATAGAATGTCAAGTTTGAAAAAAGACTAGTCTACTCCAGCCTGCAGCCCTTCTAAAATTGGGTAAGATTAAACATTTTTAGGTCCTTTCAGATTAATAAAAAGTCGACCCACCAAGGCCATCAAGTTTTTGGATCTATAATGTTTGGACTAACTTTTTTTGACAACTCTAATTATCTCATGAATATATTAGAATTACATATTAATAATTATTAATAACTTAGAATGGATTGATCTAATAAAGAAACATATCAAAATCCACCAAACTTTGAACAAATTAAAACAATTGAATCGATTGAGCTTCACTTTGACATCCTTAAGCACATAAAATCTAGTATATCTTTGTCCCTGTTTACTTATCAAATTTACTTGTCCCATTTTACTTGTCATTTTATACAAATTAAGAAAAAGTACTCCATATATTTAATAATATTTGTTCATTATTGAGTTTATACATTTCTTACAAAATTATAGAAATAAAATTGTAAATTTACTATATCAACCTTTTTTAAATAATAAATATAATATCTTGAAAAATGTATTAGAAAAATGACTATAATTAATTATGATGGTAAATTAGGTAGTAGGTGTAAAATTATCCATTAAAATCATAAGGTAGATAAATACTTTTAGATATTTCAAAATACTATAGTGGACAATTATTATTCAACGGAAAAAGTATACCTATTATACTTTAATTTATTTACAGAGTTAATTCTTTTTAAAAAGTAAAACCTCTCTAATAAATAAATTGATTTTGAAATATTGATCTATTAATAAAGTAAAAATAATAAATTCACCGAGTTAATTATTATTTTCTTAATAGAAAAACTAAATAAAAAATGAACTGATAAAATAGGAAAAGTAAAAAATCCACACTGAATATTTATACCAAGCTAATACATACGTGTCATATGTTTAAATTTATAATTTATTTTACTTTATTAAATCATGTACTAATAAAAAACACATTACTTTAATATAAATACTCAATACAAACAATTTTTTTCCTTTTTGATATAGATGCCAAAATTCTTGTTTACTCCGCAAATTGTTGTATGGGAACTCCACAAATTTCAACTTCTATTCATTATTTAATATTTAATAATCTTCCATGAATAGAACTTTCCAAAGTACTTTTTTGTTTTTTTTTCAAATACCCTTCCTTTCACTAACGTATGAGTTCCATGGCAGAAATAAAACACCAAATACATTAATTTATCTTCTATTTTTTCATTTATTATTAAACAATGGCAAAGTCATTGCTAGAAATCATATATTCTGTTTTGAATGCAATGTACTAGAGATATACAAAAGGAAGTACGTGTATATATATATATATATATAACAACCAATTAAGTGTTCTCTTTTGTCCGTATTTATTTACTAAATATTTTCTTAATTTAATTTTTCTTTTACTTGTTATTATAACAAATCAAAAAAAATAATATTTTTTTCTTTTTATACCCTTATGTATTACATTAAGTTAATCTCTTTGAAAAATATAGTAAAGAAAGAGGAACTTTCGCAAATAATTATTACAATAAATTTAATTATGCTCCATAATTATAGTTTGCATATTTATGGATTGTAGCTCATTTAAGCTATCTGGTTTGTATAATTTGCAGATTTATATAATTCACAGGTTTATATAATTCGCGGGTACATTTGTTTAATTCAGTTATTTTTTTTTTATAAACTCCAAATAACGAATTTATACAATTACAAACATTAAAAGTGTAAACAATTATACAAATTATGAATTAGACAAAAGTTATACAAATTATATTATACAAAATTTTGAATCATACAAACGTGTGAATTATACAAAACTAAAAAGTTGACCTGCACAATGATAGCTAAAAATAGGCCGCAAATTATAATTAAGGCAACTATAACTATGTTAAGTAATTAACTATTATATGTTTGCTTATACGCATAGTTTTTCTTAAAAAGTTATTTTTGAAACTCAATCAATTGTAAAGATAAATGATAAATTTACTATATCAATTTCTTTTTTATGCCAAGTCAAAATCTAACACATACATAGGAACGAAGAGAATTGTTATTACTTGCATTTATTAGTAGGACCAAGATAAGTTCTTAGTAATTACCAATATATATGATTTCTAATTAAAAAAAAAATTAAAGAATGGAGTAGTTTATAGCGTGTTAAGTAGGGGTTAAGAAGTTAGTTTTATAGCTATTTTTATTTGTTCAATGTATTAAAAATTATACTTTTTGTTTTTGTTTTGTTTAATTTGGTACTTTTTGATTGTGGAGTAATAAATAGTGCGACGAGAGTTGTAACTTCTTTTCGGTTTTCAAGCTTCCTATTTTGACTATCCACTCAAAATTAGCCACGTCATCAGTTGCACATATAACTCCCTGTACCTCTCCACACGGAATCAAACCGTGTACTTCTTCCTTTTCAACATTTTCCTTGTTAAGAAAAAGTCATCATCTTCTCCATAAATAAATATTTTTCCATTATTTTCTCAACAAAAACCCCATTCACAAAAGCTTCATTCTTCAATTTTCACATAATTTTTCTTTTCATTTGATGGAATCTTCGTTGCCGGTGGAGGAGCTTACTTCCGGCGCAAGTGGTCGGATTATTCCTCTTTTCAAAAATCTTCACCGGTCAGTTTTCTCATACCAAACTTACCGGAGACTAATTATATTTATACAGTCTATTTTCCTATGGGTGATTCTTCTGTCTCGACGGAGGTTCTCCACGTCACCTTCGTCTCCTCCGCCTTCGCCATCTGCAGCTACTACGGCGGTGTTGGGGAAGAGGAGGAAATTTGCTTTGCGGAGGGATGAAGAGGATACGCAGAGAAGGAGGGCACTTGCTGAGGCGTTAGATATGACGGTTGAGAATGACGGTGTGAGTTGCCGTTGGAATACGTCTTTGTTCTTTGGGGCTCGTCGGAATGCTTTGTTTTGCCGATCGTGGTTTCCGGTTACAGATGAATTGAGGTAGGTTCATTTTCGAAATATTGCTATGTTAGTTTTTATAAAGATAGAATTGAGGTGAAGGGGTTTGTAGAAGGTTGATGGTTTATGTATAATAAGGAAATCAAATTATGATAAAGCATGAATAAAGAGGATTTATGCAGGTCATTAATTTGGAATTGAGTCATACATCATGTTTATTAATTTTATGTGGAGGTATGGGGATCTAATGTATGGGAGGAAAAAAACGAATTGAACAAATGAAGGTGTGGCATAGTGCTCAATAAAGTGGATTGAGTTCTTAGGTTCAAAACACTAGTGATTTCTTCCCCGTGTTTTAGCCTTGTGCGCACAAGCTGGTCTGGACGCCAGGGTTATCAAAATATAAGACTTTGATTTTGCTACTAACTTGGCAAAGAATTGTTCCTTCGTCGTGTTTTGGGGGAATGGGGGTGAATTGGGATATGGTTATTTCAGCATTGAAGTATGGAAAATACAACTGCATGGGTTCATCACCCCTTGCTGACTTTCATTTACCTCAAGTACAGAAGGCAGTTTAGCATACCCAATGAAACTATTTTTCATTTCTATGTTAGCTTCACCCCATGTGATTTATTTGACTTGATTTTATCAACAGAGATACTAGGGATGCTCATTTTCAGTTTTTTCTGATAAATTACTCTCCTTTAACAAGAAAATTGCAAGTATTTGAAGTGATAATTTGTACATGAGTATCTTATTTCGTTTGTGCATGGTTGCTTTATATTGCATATGAGAACAAATAGACATGAATTTGATTGGCAAGTTAGAGCATTAATATTGAGTTTTTAAAATTATTCTAGTTTGCTAGGACATGAAATGCAAGCCAGAATCTACCAGTGATTAAATGTGTTTTACTGCTTTCATCAGGAAAAAGCTTAGGGTGAATTTCCTAGACTTGGCTTCACGTTTTAGACAATTCCTCCTTAAATCCTTTAAGGTAGAGTGCTCTCTTAGAAGGCGAGTGATCTCCATTTGAATAGATCGATCAATATCAGACTTATAAGAGAAAACTAAAAACTGTGCATCACTATTGCTTCTGATCATAGTAATCCTAAGCCATTTGTTATAGGACATTAGGAATACCCTTTCTCTTTTTATTGCTAAGGCTGAGTCTGATAATTTGACAAAATTCACTCACTTTGTTGGGGTATAAAGGAGCAGTAGTGCTGCAAGTTCTGATATTTATGTTTGCTAATCTACTATAAATTGACCATCTCTCTTTTAATGTTTTAGTGTTTTTCTTTAATTGTTTCTTAATGGACGGATTTTTCGTTTCAGGGGCATAATTATCATCATTCATGGACTGAATGAGCACAGGTAACTGTTCATTGACTTCTGAAAAATAAATGTTGGGAGGAGAGGGGTAGCTTTTTTTTTTTTTTTGAAGAATAGGTGTCTTTACTAATGGCGAGTTGTTTAAGCCTTCTCAGTTCAGTATTGAGTACAGAACAAATGTTGGCTTAACTAGTTGGATGACGATATTCCTTTTATATTTCATTTCAGTGGACGATATGCTCATTTTGCTAGGCAACTGAACTCCTGCAACTTTGGGGTGTATGCAATGGACTGGATAGGTACTTTTATCCTTCATTTTGAAGACCTTGTTTAAATTGGTTAGAGGTCCTGTAGTGACCACTTTATGATCGCACATTCTAGTATTTCACTCTAATCATGTGAAAGGGTAACACAGTCATTCTTAGGATGCTAAAACAAACTTGCCTTATCGTTAGAATGGCTACCAAAAGGTCAATTATGGAAGTGTGTGCATAACTTCATCATTTTCTTTCTAATTGTGTCTGTTCATTCGTGGTCCTTTCTTTATATTCTTTTCCATGGATGAAGTTGGTCCTTCTTTCCCTGATGTTTCTTTACTAGATAGCCTCTTATCAGGATTATACTTCTCTCACAGATACCTCACAAAGTTTGTTCTTCTTCTAAAATGTGTTGATTTTGGGCTACATGCATTAAGTATGTCTTACTCTGGTTCATGGATGATTAAATAAGCTTCTCTGAGCTGATTGTTATGATTGATTAAGCTAGTAGTGGATGGTTGATACTTCTTAACAAATGACAGAATTATTCTGTGTGACAGGTCATGGAGGGAGTGATGGATTACATGGATACGTGCCATCTTTGGACCATGTTGTGGCAGACACAGTAAGTTGTCACTGTTTTTATTTTTCATGCTCCATCTCTGCCATATATCTGAACTCTTCTCCTTGAGGATTCTATTCCTATTATTTTCTTGAACTGGATATCCACTCCTAAGTAACAAGCTGAAAATGTGATCTTCATTCTACGTTCATCTTTCTTTCATTGTTTTCTTGCCTCATCCATAGGGCCTGCCAATTTATCCACTATATTCTTTTCATGTTTATACAGGGGGCTTTCTTGGAAAAGGTCAAGTTTGACAACCCTGGTATACCATGCTTCCTCTTTGGTCATTCAACGGGAGGAGCGGTGGTCTTAAAGGTAAGGCTTTTGAAGTGAAGTTAACTTCAACCATTCTGAAACCCTAAGTATTTTCATTGATTATTCTGCTCCCTTGCACAGGCAGCTTCTTATCCACATATTGAAAACATGGTGGAGGGCATCATATTGACTTCACCAGCATTGCGTGTGAAACCTGCAAATCCTATTGTTAGTGTAAGGCGCCTAACCCTTTTTTTTATATGGTTATTTTCGTGTGCTTTGATGAATGTGTTTTCACAGCAGTGTCTTCTTTCGCTAACTTTGTGTTTGTTATCGAAATGCAGGCTGTGGCACCAATTTTTTCATTGGTTGCCCCTAGGTACCAGTTCAAAGGTTCTCACAAAAGGGGAATCCCTGTTTCAAGGGATCCTGCAGCACTGGTGGCTAAGTATTCTGACCCTCTAGTGTATACTGGGCCTTTGAGGGTGAGGACAGGGCATGAGATTCTGCGTATCTCGTCTTACTTGATGCGGAACTTCAAGTCAGTCACTGTCCCATTCTTAGTCCTCCATGGATCTGCTGATAGAGTGACTGATCCATTGGCTTCTCAAGATTTGTACAATGAGGCTGCTTCTGAATTCAAAGACATTAAACTTTATGATGGATTCTTGCACGATCTTCTATTTGAGCCTGAGCGTGAAGAAATTGCCCAGGATATCATTGATTGGATGCACAAGAAGTTAGATTCTGGCAATCTTGCAAATGTGTATAGTCAGTGCTAGTTTTCTAAATCATTAGTGTTTTGATTGATCAAAGGGGATGCTGTTATATTTATTTATTTCATCAGTTATCCTACTTTATTATTAGCTTCCTGCTTCTCTTCTCCAATGGAATTACAAAGATGATTCCCACTATCCAAGCTTGTATAGTGTGTGTAGTAGTAAAAATTAGTGTTGCTGATCTTTAGACTATGCATTCTATGAACACAACACAATCTTCTCTACAACTGATTATATATGTTTGGCAAAAGATTATCTTGCTCATTCAATTTTCGACCAGTTAAACGTGACATATATAAGAAATGTGAACTTAGATCTTGAGAAACATTAAAAAAAAGTACACATCAATTAAAAACAACCCACTTAATAGTTCAACTAGAAAGAATCGATCTGAATTAGCCATGATTCTGTATTCGATACAAAAAGTTCTAAGCCAAAAATATCTCTTTTTGTATGATATTATTTTTAGAAGGAATTGAAAATAAAAATATGTCACATAAATAAATTGAAATAGCGGAAGAAGCAATCAAAAACTACTATCCATGCTTATTAATTAGAACACACAAAATCACCTAACTTAGACGATTCTAGAGCTTTCTCAATATTTTCAGCCATGCCTTGGAGGGATGAGTTAACATAACCCGAAAATAATTCCAAAGTCAACCCATCAATCGGATCAGCAACGAACAACCACTCGATCTGACACCCGCCCTCATCATCACCATCCAATGACAACACTTTCAACGTAGACACATAATACTTGATCCCGATATTATTATTTAAGACCTCATAACTGATATATCGCTCTATCTTATCAATCGTCAACAACTTCTCGTGACACCACTTGATGATCGCTTCCCCATCGCCTGACGATGGGGGCGTGGTGCTAGCGCAATAGCGGATAATTTCATCTTTATTATCACTATCAATTTGGTGACAAGTGTCAATGTTTGGTAGCCATTTGTGGAAGTTGAAGAAATCTTCAAGGAGTGGCCATACTTGTTCAGCTTTGGGATGTTTTAGATTGACTATAGATTTGCCTTCCCATTTGGACTCAAGTTGTTGAGTTGCCATAGAAGGAGAAATGAAATAATAATAAGGACCAACTTTTCTATAGGAATGAATTAGCTGCCCTATGTATTATTTATAAGAAGATTATGATTATCTTAAATTGAATATAATTCATATGATAAAAGAGTATATGTGAACATTGACACTAGCTAGTCAATGTTCAAAACCATTGACTAGCTAGTCAAGATCGACCATTAAATAAAGGGTCCTAATTAATTAGTAATTTAGTACCACCTAAATTCTTCCTCCCATTTATTTTACTTTTCATTTTTTTTCTTGACACGTAAAAAATAACCAACACCTTGTTTGGACGGTTGTATACCTATATTATATTGTTAGTTTAAATATAATATATTCATTATATGTATTCGCGTAATTTATATGATATTATCATTATTATCTTAATATTTTCTTTTCAGTTATTCTTTACTTATTATTTAATTATTTATTTTATCTCTCACCCTATTTTTTCATATATAGTATCTATACCTCAAACCCCTTTTTTTTCCTTTAGATGTATCATTTAATTTGTTGATATATGATATCATGTCATAAGAAAAAACGATATATACAAATTATTTTATTATTATATCATTAAAACAATACAAAGCAACACAAAACAAATTATGTTTAATGATTAGTGACAATAAAAATGAATCAGAAAGATTATTTATTCAAATCTGATAAAACCTGATTTAAAGATCCCATAAATTAAATATCGCTATTTGGTCATTTAATCATTATTTTTGGACTATATATATTTATTTATCTGAATCCTAGAATTAATTAACATAGCTTGCTTTTGAATTTCAAGATTTAAAGCGAAATATCACTTACTAAAGTAGATGAATTTAACTTTGTTTGTTTAATGGTTGTGTATTCATATTTACTGATTCAATTAATTTAAATCTACGTTAAATAAATAAACAAAAAAAGTAAATCATTTCTAATAAAAAAATCTTACTTTCAATTAATAAAATGATAAATTTCAATCATATCTTCATACATTGAAAATGATAGATCTAACTTATAAGGCAGTGGACATTAAAAAATGAGACGTAAATCTAACTGTCACAAATACACTGTAACCCCATTTTCATTTTTTTTTCTTAAATTGAAATACTGTCATACAATCTCCACTTTTAATTAAACACTACTAAAATTAAAGATTTTTTTCATAATGAATTAGTGAAAAAATTATATTATAAAATAAAATTCTTTTTCTATTTATTTTTCACAGAATTCATATATAGATGTTTATTATTTTTTACTCACCGCCGATATATTTATGCAATAATTATTAAACATTTTTTAAAATATTATAAATTATAAACTTAAGTCAACGAGGTAGAAGCCTGAATTTAGGCTACGAGGGCCTTTTGGTAAGGGAATCTGTTTGTAGTGGGAATAGTGGTCCAATAGAGTGTGGGCATATCTCTTCTTTTTTTTTATTTCTTATTACGAGAAATTATATAAAATAAAAAATTATTAATTTAAATTAAATGTTATAATCACAATTTCATTTAATTATAATTCGTGGCAAATATTGGTCATTCACCTCTCTCCGGAGAGAATCTCGATCATCACTATTTGGCTCGCAACTCTCCCTCATCTTTCGCACTTTAAACAAAACAATATATAAACTGTATTTGTATTTATATAAAGCGAGAGAAAACTATATATACAAATATTTATATTATTATTATATAAATACAAATTTTTTCTTACGAGTTCTTTTTGTCTTTCTCTTTTTCTCGCTTTATACAAACACAAATATATGCATTGCGTTTGTATTTGTACAAAACTAGAGAAAATTATACAGACAAATACACATTGTCGTTTTATATACTTATAATTATACAAATACAGATCTTCTCCTACGAGTACTCTTTTGTCTTTCTCTCTTCTCGCTTTATACAATCACAAATTTTATACAAGTTACAATGTATAATTTGTATTGTATATATAGAGAGATTTGATATATAAATATTTTATTTCGATTAAATTGTATATAAATTCAAAATTTATGTAGATATACTAACATAATAATCGAAACATATACATAGTAGTTATATATATATAATTATTTAACAGATACACATATACATTGTTTTTATACAAATGAATGCCTACATGCAATTTAGACAAACTTAATGCTACATAGTAAATATAAAATTTGCTATAAAACATAATTATGCAAATTATAACTATACTATGTCGCTAAACCTAATTTTACTCTTTTTATTATGAAACCTGCATTAAAATCCCGATTTACAATAAATCAAATTGAAGTGATATTTCTAACAAGATTTTATACGTATTAAAAATTTATATTTAAAAATCTCTTATCACTGTATTATAATCCATGTTAAAGCGGGCATATATGTGAAGGCTACTTTGTCCAAAAATTCCTTTTATAGCAGAATTTATTATTATAAAATTACGTCTGGTCTGAATTGTCTATTTTGAGGGCTGTACACAGCCCAACAATACCCCACCGCTCTGTTTTATTTTATTTTATTTTTTTTCTTCGTTGACAGTATATTAGTTTGTGGTTTGGAGAAATTTTATCTATCTTAATTCACGAAATATATACATCCTTTCGATTAATTAATGTACTATTAATAAGTCATAAATTATCTATCAGCAGGTTGCCTGATATATTTGAGATCCAATAAATTTAAAAGATTTTTATAATTGAAAAAATGTAGGACGTAAAAAAAGTGAAAATAGAATTATACGAAAGCAAGTCCTCCAAAGCATAATTATTGTATTCACACAATTTAAATGTAATTCTACACGATTTCTATTAATCGGTGTCCGATAAATTTATTAAGTTGAATTCACATGACATAGGAAATAAAAGAACTCATGAACGAAGAATCTAAGTAATTTAATTGATTAGCTACGAAACTGCCGCTTTATTAATAAGATTTCAATTTTTCCTTTTTCGTTTCCTCATCCAAAAAGAAAACAAAAAATTTGTTGACCAAATCCTCCGATCTCATCCCTTTCAACTGGATCAACCACTCGATCACACATCCATCTTGACCATCAACTTAATTTGGAACAATACATATCTTTTATTACTCAATCCTATTTTTTAATTAGAACTCGTAAAATCACCTAACTTAGGCGATTCTAAAGCTTTTTCTATATTTTCAGCCATGCCTTGTAGGGATGAGTCAACATAACCCGAAAATAATTCGAAAGTCAATCCATCAACCGGATCAGTAACGAACGACCATTCCATCTGACATCCACTCTCATTATCACCATCCGATGTCAACACTTTCAACGTAGATACATAAGACTTGATCCCGATATTATTATCTAAGACCTCATAGCTGATACATCGCTCTATCTTATCAATCGTCAACAACTTCTCGTGACACCACTTGATGATCGCTTCCCCATCGTCTGACGATGGGGGCGTGGTGCTAGCGCAGTAGCGGATAATTTCATCTTTATTACCACTATCAATTTGGTGACAAGTGTCAATGTTTGGTAGCCATTTGTGGAAGTTGAAGAAATCTTCAAGGAGTGGCCATACTTGTTCAGCTTTGGGATGTTTTAGATTGACTATAGATTTGCCTTCCCATTTGGATTCAAGTTGTTGAGTTGTCATAGAAGGAGAAATGAATAAGATGAAAGGGCCAACTTTTTCTATAGAAAAAGAGTAAAGATGGTGCATCGCCTATGTATATCGAGTATTTATGTAACTATTTATCATGTATTTAATTATAAGAAGAAAGGCAAAACCATTTAGGTACTATGTACCACCAAGATACTTCCTCCCATCCATTTTATTCTTCATCTCTTTTTACACTCCAAAAATATTAACCAATCCCTTATTTGGATGGTCCTTACTCGTTATAATATTAAATGTCATCGTATTCATTTCATATTATTAAGTAATAATGAAAAGTTTTATTTCGTGTGACAGCATTACTTTTATATTTTCTTTCTAATTTTGTCCTAGATTTATTATTTTATTTTATTTTTTCAAATATTTTTACACCTTACCTTTCTTTTTAGGTAGATTTATTATTTAAACTAATGATATGTAACATTATATGACAATCTAAAATACTATAATATTTAAATATTATAGTATTAAAATAATTCAATATAAATTATTTCAGCTAATACTGACCAGTTAAATGATTAAGACAACTAAAATGAATGAGAAGGGGTGTTTATTTAATCTGATAAAAACCAGAATTGAAGATCCCATAAATGTCGGTAAATGGTCAAATCATTGTTTCTGGACGATTAAGGGATATATATATTTATATTAAGGCAATTAATTTTTCTGTTCAATTTAGTTCTAAGTCAATATTGAAGGACAATTTTAAGAATTATGATATCTGTCAATCAAATAATTCTTGATAATTATTTTTATTCTAGTCTTGTATAATAACTAATCATAGTTTGTTTTTGTATTTCAAGTGAAATATCACTTTCTAAAGTAAATAAATTTAACTTATATTTTATTTAAAGCTCTCTTGTGTTTGTATTTATTAATTAACTAATTTAAATTTAAATCAAATAAATAAATTAAAAAGGTAAATTACTCCTCACAGGAAGTTCTTAGCTTTAATTAATATAAATTTTAAGTTTAGCAAACATAAAAATTATATTTGTATGTTATGGCTATAGTTTGTATAATTGCGCTCAATAACAAATTTTTATGTATGTTTGCTATGAAGCATTAGCTTTATATAAATCGTGGCAGAAGTACCAACTTTGTATAAATCGCTGGCAGGACTCTCATTTTTAGAAAAACACAGTGAGTGTATATTTATATTGGTTAGATAATTGTATATATATAATTACTATGTATATGTATAAATAATTGTCTTTGTATATCTACATAAAATTGAATTTGTATACAATTGAATCAAAATAAAATATTTATATATCAAATCTCTCTCTCTCTCTTATACAACACAAATTATACATTGTAATTTGTATTTGCATAAAGCGAAAAAGTGAGGTAGCGAAAGATAAGTATTTATATAATTACAAGTGTATATACAAAAATATATGTATTTGCATATACAGTTTTCACTTGCTTTATACAAACACAATTTATACATTTGTGTTATATATAGTCAGAAAGGCGGGGAAGAGTAGCGAGTAAGATTCTCTTGAAAGAAAGGCAAATGACAACTATTTGCTACAGAATACAATGAAACGAAACTATATTACATTATTTAATTTGAATCAGTAATTTGTTATTTTATACAATTTTCTTTAAATATATACTATTTGGAATAATTGTTTATATCATCAAGAATGAATAAAAAAACTTATGTTATAAAACTTTAATTTTCTTTTCATTTCTCACAAAATCATCTCATTAAATAAATGCATTTTCTCTAAAATAACAAAAAGTTACTAATAATTTCGTATAATCTATTATTGTATTATTTTCTTTCTAATTTATCAAATATCTATTAAAAAGTTATTAAACATTTTTAATAATAATAAAATTATAAATTCAACTCAACAAAATATAAGAAGGTGGAAGCCTGAAGTTAGGTGAGGGGACTTTTTTTGTTCTGTTCTTTCACTTACTGTTTTAAATTTCAATAAAATTTAAATATTATATTAATTTATTGATGCTATCAATTAAATTCTCTTTCATACTCAATATTTAAATTTAAAATTTTTAATTACTAATAAATAATTATTATATTAGTACATCACCAATCGAAAATAGTTGGTAGTGGTCCAGTAGGGTGTGGCAATTGGGAATATATCTGAAGGCTACTTTGTCCAAAAATTCCTTTTTTTCAGCATAATTTATTACTTATTATAAAAATATAACGTCTGGTCTGAATTGTCTGTGTACAGCCAAACAATGCCCCGCCGCTCAATTTTATTTTATTTTATTTTCTCTTGGGGAGGCTAGTGGTGCACAAAATTCTTGAGTATTCATCTATAACTTTTTATATTGCTTATACAATAAGAAGATCTATTATTTAATATCTTTATGGATGTCTGGTTACTTTATAAATGTAAATTTTGTGCAAGTTGTTATTTTAAAATCTTCTATACAATTAAAATAATATTTTAATGACCTTTTATATAAATTTATGGAATGGTAAAGTTTTCAAAAATAAGACCTTTATTTATTTTAAAATATATTAATAAAGATTTATTTTCTTTCGATATAAATCTTCCTATAGATAAGTGACAATGATAACATATACGATCATTACTATGGCTTCCAAATTTATGTATCAAAGAAGAAAAAATATGAGGAGACTATTTATTTTACGGTCTGTTGCAACAAATTTTAAACATATGCAAAATAAATAAACATACAAATAAAATATGAAGAAACATAAATTTTATTGATCAAGATAGATTGCGGGTACAATTCTGTTGATCCTTTGATTCTACTATCCTAGGATTTATCCATGATTCGAGGGCCGTTAGTGGCGTAATTCTCGAACTAGGATGATTTAGATTTGACCTCTCTATATAAATAATCCATCAATTTGTGGAGTATTCAAGATCTTGATCTCTTTATGTAATTTCCGAGTTGCCTTTTAAGGGAATTCAGTACCCTTAATATAGGCATAAACTAGGGTATAGGGTTGAATAGCCTCCAAGAATCCTTATTCGAGTTGAACACAATTTGTAGAGTCACAACTCGAATTGAACGCATCTTATAGAGTCCCACAAAATTTCTATGTCTACAAATGCCCCTGCTTCAAGGCTTGACGGAGTGTAGACTTGTAAAACTCAAAGACGAGGCTTAAAGTACTCATTCTTCCACCTTTGCAGCTTCAGATTTTCAGATTTGATTTAAGAGAGAAGAGATGAAGGGCAGATTTGGTCCCACTGGGCGTGCCAATTTGTTTGCAACAAATTTTAAACATATGGAAAATAAATAAACATACAAAAGAAATATGAAGAAACATAAATTTTATTGATCAAGACAGATTGCAGGTATAATTCTGTTGATCCCTTGATTCTACTCTCCTAGGATTTATCCATGATTCGAGGGCCGTTAGTGGCGTACTTCTTGAACTAGAATGATTTAGATTTGACCTCTTTATATGAATAATCCATCAATTTGTATGGTTTATTTATTTTCCAAATGTTTAAAATTTGTTGCAAACAAATTGGCACGCCCAGTGGGACAATCTTTACCTCTCATCTTTTCTCTTCCAAAATACAAGTTCAAGAACATTGAGATGACTTTCAAGAAGATCAACTCGAAATCTGCATCTGCATCCAAATTCGGATCTACATCCGTATCTGCATTTACATCCAAATTGGGATCCATATCCACATCTGCATCGAGATCTGTATCTGCATTCAAATCTGTATCTACATCTGGATCTGCGTCTGGATTTGCATCTTCTTCCGCAAAAACTGATGGATCCAAATTCTACATCGATGTGGAAAACATCCTTGATGTTACTGCGGGAAACACGAGACCTATCACGAGGAACCAAGCCAAGCTATTGGTACAACAAGCATCAGGAGTGTCGTCTGAATCTGCTGTTGCTTTCTGTTTGTCCCCAAGATATGTGGAGTCTCCAGCGAAAGACGCAACAGAAGACATCGCCGAAATGGTCGAGAGGGTTCTTGCTCAATTGAGCCTATCTACATATGAAAAACCTTTTGCTTTAGTCGACGATGATGTCTTGAGCACTGGATCTACCTCACATAACATGTTTGCATCACATGTTCGGGAAAATCAACATCTTTCTCCATCACCTACTATGGTAATGCACGCAATGGTGACTAGCACTTCATCTGTAGAAGAACAACTTGCGAGCTTGACAAGAGCTATTGAAGGCTTGACCAAGTATGTTCAAGATCAAAATGCTCGAATTGTTAAGCTAACTGATAGGATGGAAGGCATGATGGATGAAGAATCAAGCCATGCGCCTAGAAAACGTCCACAAGTACAAGAGACGGTTGATCGCCTTCAAAGCAAGTGGAACATGCTAAAGAGATCCAAGTTTCCTCTGACGGAACAATCTCCATCAACGAAATCAAGGAGATCATCATGGAGACCATTAAAGACAAGTACGAGGTTGCTACGAAATCTTCCTTTACATATGCAAGACCATACACTGCAAGAATTGATAGCTTGAAAATGCCTGCCGGTTATCAACCTCCAAAATTTCAGCAGTTCGATGGTAAGGGAAGCCCAAAGCAATATGTGGCACACTTCATTGAAATGTGCAACAATGTTGGGACATGCGGAGACTACCTCGTCAAACAATTTGTCCGCTCCCTTAAGGGAAATGCTTTTGATTGGTACACAGACCTTGAGTCTGGTTCAATTGATAGTTGGGAACAAATGGAGCAAGAATTTCTCAACCGCTTCTATAGCACAAGACGTACTGTAAGCATGGTGGAACTTACAAACACACGTTAGCGCAATGAAGAGCCGGTCTTTGACTTCATCAATCGATGGAGGCATGCAAGTCTAAACTGTAAAGATAGACTTAGTGAAGCTTCAGGCATAAATATGTGCATTCAAGGTATGCATTGGGGTCTCCGCTATATTTTGCAAGGCATAAAGCCTAAAACTTTTGAAGAATTGGCCACTCGCGCTCATGATATGGAGTTGAGCATGTCGTCAGTTGGAACTGAAGTGCCACCTGTCCACGAACTCGCAAAGTCAAAGAAAGACAAGAATTCAAGAAAATGCTCCTAAAGTCATTTTAGGACCATTGAGGAATAAAAACAAGGGTCGAAGAAATAGCAAGGGTATGCAAGCATCTGCTTTACCCAAATCTCAAAATACTCCTAAAGACTTTCAAAGTCTAATCCCTTCTAGAATGAAGCGACATACGAACATTGTGGTCTCTTGTGAAGAAGTACTAAAGGCAAAGTCGCATGTTGTGGTCTACACTAAGAAACGTGAGGAAGATGAAGAAAGTGTTGGCTCTTCATATCATGTCACTACACAAAATGAAATACATACTTATTATCTAGTTAAAATTGCTGGAGAGTCGGAGAATGTTTCATGGTGTAACCACATATCTTTCAGCGATGTAGAACCTCAAGAAGATGAAGATGCTAAAGATGCGCCACCCAAACTTGAAGAAGGAGTAAGGTGACCGCTGACGCATTGAAAGAAATCAACCTTGGTATTGAAGCAGTCCTTCCACTTGAACGACAAATACCTTCATTGAGGCTAGCCATCCAAGAGGGACTTACTAAAGAAGATAATGCTCGCCTGCGTCTTGAAGATTTGGAAGCTCTCGATGAGAAAAGGTTGGAAGCTCAACAAAGTCTTGAATGCTACCAAGCTCGTCTTTTTGTCGTGCTTTCAATAAAAAGGTTCGCCTAAGGTCCTTCCAAGTTGGTGATCAAGTACTTGCAGTTAGAAGGCCAATTATCATATCTCATAAATCGAAAAGCAAGTTCACCTCAAAATGGGATGGACCATACGTCATCCAAGAAGTCTATTCAAGCGGAGCTTCCAAACTTGTGGATGCAGACGGCTTGCGGATTGGTCCCATTAATGGAAAATTCTTGAAGAAGTACTATCCTTAAAGCGGCGTCATGTAATCCTCTGATTTTTCTCTTCACAAATGATCTTGATTTGATGGAATACTTGCGGCTCAACACTTGGAGCTAAGACTTCTTTGTATGCGGAAGACATGCAGATCACCACTGAAGAGCAACTATGTATTTTTGTATGTATGTCTTTTTATGTCTTTTGGTCAGAAGAAGACCTCTTTATATAGGCTGAATTTAGGGCTTTAGGGCTATTTTGATCTGAGCAATTTTTACCCCTGGGCCTGAAAAACATGAGTTGGGCTCATCTTGTCAACTTAATGGACTGACCCGAGTGATTTGGACTTGATTTAAGTCATACAATTTTGACTTAATTATTAATCCGACTTTATCAACCAATAATTTGACTTGGTCAACATATGATGATTTAAGATTTAACCCAAATTTAATATGAATTTATCAATAAAACTTCACTGTCTACAACGTCTTTCAAATTTTAAAGGTGATCGTTAAAATAACTTAATTAATGCATAACATTCTATATAGTAAAGCTCATACATCATTCTAATTTAGTTTAGTCTTTATATTTTAATTTATTAGTGAGAATTTCTTATAAATAGTGGCGGAGTCAAGATTTTTAATAAAGGGTTTAAATCTGTAAAAATAAACACATAAAATAACTGAAGGATATTCAACACTACTATACATACATATAAAATTATTTAATTATATATAAATAACATAATTTTTTATCAAAAATACGAATGAACCCCCTTCGGACAAGGAGCTCCGCCCCACCTACAAAGACTCCTACTCACTGACATTGTTGTTGTCATGCAATAACTAGAAAGTGAATTGCTTATCCTCTATTTCCTCCGTTTCATATTAATTGAATTTTTAAAATATTTTTTATTTTTAAAAATTAATTTAATTGTTTAATTTTAAAGACTATTTTTAGAATATTTTTTAATTTTACTCTTTATTAATTAATATTAAATTATTTATTAATTTAAGATATAATATTTCAATTATAAATTTAGTAATAATTTATAATAATAAAAATAAAAATTATTTCTAATTTATATTTTAATCTTCGTTTCTCATAGGATGAAGCAACTCAATAATTCAATTAACATGAGATGAAAGGTGTATTGATTTAATTAATGTTCTAGACACGTGTTATTACTTGGACAAATTATATTAAGCTTGTTACCGAGGTAATGATGACTGCCCTTTAGCGCGACCCGCCATTTGCTCTTCCTCGTAGTTAGAGTCGTCGATACGAATTTAGTGCGAACAATAAAACTTATATATTTTTAAGGTAATGTTATTATTTGTTTTTTATAAGTTTATAATTATAATTTTTTTAAAAAAATAAATATAATAATATAAGTGTTGATACATTAATTTGATGCGCGAAATATATTAATCGTCAAGTAAGTTACATTATATTTTATAGATGATACACCAATCTGATGTATATTTTGTACATGATGCACTAATTTGATGCGCCAGATACACTAATCTGATAAATACACTAATATGATGTGAAAAAATAAGAGATTTTGGAGATTCGTAAAACTAATAGGGGATAATGGTAATAAAAGAACTTAAGGAATGAATTCTGTTATTTTTCCATGAACTTATCTACTTTATTCGAATTAATTTATACAAAATTTGAAATTTGACAAGATGGACTGATTTATTTTTTGGATTAATTACGAAAATTCAACCTTTTAGTTTACTTATTTCCATTATCCTCAATAAGTTTTATGAATTTCTAAAAAATTTTATTTTTGTGTATTACATTAATGTATCTCGCGCATCACATTAGTGTATTTCGCGCATCATATTAGTGTATTATGTATAAAATTTACCTTGCGCATCAGATTAGGGTATCTCGCATATCAAACTAGTGTATCATGGATAAAATGTACACCAGATTAATGTATCTTACTTAACGATTACTGTATCTCGCGCATTAGATTAATATAACAAACGCTTATATTATTGTATAGGTTTTATGGAACTTTGTAATTATAAAATTTTAAAAAATAAATTATAATTTTACCTTAAAAGTATGTATTATAGTTATTTATGAAATTTTTTCAAAAAGAAAAATCACCAATGGTGGTTTGGGCTCACCTTGAACCCAACACACCAGCGGACTATTGGTCCAAATTTCATTTTTTTAACATCTCTAAAATTGAAAAATTGCTTAAAATTTTAAAACACCTAAGAATAAACTAATTCAAACATGCATTTAAAAGTAATATTTATTTGTTTTTTTTTTAAACATACGTTTCCATCAGAAGTAATATTTATTTGTTTCTCTTGGAGCTACTTTTC
The DNA here is from genome assembly GCF_001406875.1 of Solanum pennellii. Classification (NCBI taxonomy): domain Eukaryota; kingdom Viridiplantae; phylum Streptophyta; class Magnoliopsida; order Solanales; family Solanaceae; genus Solanum; species Solanum pennellii. The sequence goes on along the minus strand of NC_028644.1, from coordinate 59,189,190 downwards.
TGATAAAAATGTTGGAGTTCTGTATCATTTCATATGTATGGGTTCTCAATATAAAAGATTCGACTGGGAATAGATCATATATAATAATTCAATGCTTTGTAGAAAGTGCAAATAAAATTATATGAAAGCAAGTCCTGCAAAGCATAAATTATTGTATCCACACAATTTGAATCTACTTCTACACCATTTCTACTTTTTTAATTTATAGACAAATTAAGAAATGACAATACTTGTTTTCATATTATACCCTCAATTTATTAATATTGAGTTAATGCCTTTAAAAGGAAGAAATATTAATCAAGTAGAATTCATATCATTAATATATGACATAGGAAATAATAAACATAAAATCCCCAAAATTAAAAAACAAAAAACTTATGAACTTGTTAGGGCATTTTCCATGTTCTTAGCCATTCCTTGCAGGCCAACATCATACTTGTTGACCAAATCCTCCAATCTCATCCCTTCAACTGGATCAACGGTGATAAACCACTCAATCACACATCCATCAACTCCATTTGGAACAATCTTGACCGTTGAAAAGTATGACTTAAACCCAATGTTACAATCCACCATCTCATAACTTAATATCCTCTCAATTGGATTAATAGCCACCAACCTCTCCTTAGACCAACCGCTCACCGGGGCTTCTCCGGTGGCACCACCACCTCTCTCCGGAGGGAGAGAGAATCCGGTACAGTATCGTACGCAACCGTCCTCGCCATTTTCGCCGTGGATGCCATAACATGTTGACAAGCTAGGAAACCATTTGTTTAGCCCAAAAAAGTCTTTGAAAAGAGAAAATATTTGGTCTGCACTTGCCTTTTGTAATGTTGTTGAGACTTTTGCTTCCCACTTTGGTTGTGAATCCTTTTGTTGCTCCATTATAGAAGATGAATTTAGATCCAATTTATTCATTTGTTGGAAGATTATTATATATAAATAAAGTTCGTATGATATGGAATTTTCTGTATGTCACGTTTCTCCATGGTCATATTAGGACAACTAGTAATTTATTTTTATTGGTTTGGTTTCTTTTCCTTTTCTCTGGTTGGAAAGCACATTAAATACATCTGTTAAGTGAAATGTTGAAATTTTAATATAGAAAAATAGTTAAGAATATATATTAAAGATTAAATATTATTATTATTCTCAAATTGTGATAAGATAAAGTAGTTAAGAACTTCATTACATTAAGGATAAATATGAAAAAAAATTAATAATTTTTTTAAATTTTAAATAATTCACTTATTTTAAATCGTGTTAAAAATCTCAATAACTTACTTAATATGGACCAAAGGAGTACCAAATTTTGTTGGGCCTAGTTAGTATGGTTGTGAGCTCTCTACACATGGCATAGGAGGGACCCCACTAGACATCCGAGTATGTGGTGTATAGGGGGTGTATCAGTAGTATCCTCTACTATGAAAAAGAAATGAGAAAAGATATGACGCAGGTTATCGATTGAGGACATGATTTTAGATAAGAGGAGTGTAGCGGATACAATTAGGATAAAAGGTTGATAGGTAATATAATATTGTCTTGCTTAGTAGTGTAGTCAAAAATTTCATAAAGTGTGTCCAGTAATTATATACGAGTTTTTTTTTTGATGAATGAATGCGCTAGAAATTTTAAAAATTAAACTACATAATATACATGATTTATATATTAAACAAACGAGGAAAAAATTTGAAAAAAAGAGGCTTAAAAGCTATTGCTAGCGAGATTTGAACTCACAAACACTAGGCACCTTAAACCACTAGGCTACAACACCTTGTTGTGTTAAAGGTGTCCAAAATATATTATTTAATCACTTTGTATATTATTTTACTTGCATATACGGTGTAATTTGTTGTCGAAGGGTGTCCAACAGTATGTAGCTACGCCCCTAGTCTTGCTTAGAGTGATTGGTGTATTGTTATTGCATTAGTTATATTACCGTAGTTCTTATATTTGAGATTTATTATTATTTATCATTGTTTTCAATAATTTATCTTAATATATGTTGTTTATTATGCATCGTTGATTGTATTATTTTCTTGTTCTTTTGGTAGACTTTGCATTATTTTTTTTTATTTTAGAAAAATAATTTTACATTTACTAAATTTAAGCCAAAAATCTTTTGAAAAAATCTCTCAATCTTCCGCAAGTAATAATATAATTTGTACATATTGACTCTTCTTTAAGCTTAAATTATAAAACGGAAAAGGGCCTAAAATACCCTCGAAGTATTGAAAATGGTACACAATTACCCTCCATCCACCTATTGGCCCCCAAATACCCTTCACATCCACCTTTGGGTCCAAATTTACCCCTTCATTAACAGACCAAAATTAAAAATAATTAAATAATAATTTTCAATGACGTGGCACTCAACCATTGGTTGTAATTTAATTATTTAAATAATTTTTAACCCACCCATTTTAACTAAACTCACCCATTTTAACTATAGTTCAAAATGTTTAGTTAAAATGGGTGGGTTAAAAATTATTTTAAATAATTAAATTACAACCAATGGTTGAGTGCCACGTCATTAAAAATTATTATTTAATTATTTTTAATTTTGGTCTGTTAATGAAGGGGTAAATTTGGACCCAAAGGTGGATGTGAAGGGTATTTGGGGGCCAATAGGTGGATGGAGGGTAATTGTGTACCATTTTCAATACTTCGAGAGTATTTTAGGCCCTTTTCCGATTATAAAATTAACGGAATATATTATTATTATTATCATTACGAGTAGGAGGGAATAATAGGAGGGAACAAGCAGCAGGCGGGTGGACTAAAGTCACATAAGACAACTGCACTTATTATGTTCCTGTTGTCTTTTTCTTTTGTATTATATTTATATTTAAATAAAATAAAATACAATAATGACTAAAGCCAAACCTAAAATGAAATGGCCAAAGTCAAAAACTTGCTGAAATTACTTGTAATTTTTCTTTTATTAAAATAATAATAATAATTGTTTCTTCTTTTATATTGTATTATATAATTTCCGTAATTGTTTCTCTTAACTTTTTAGCGTGATTCTCCATTCACCTTTTACAAAAATACTGCATAATATTCATTGGACTTGGAACCATCTACTTTAATTTTTGTTCCTTTTCTTTTCTAATTTTTGTAAATATTAATATAACAGTATTATTTAACATATTGTAAAGTTGGGGCTATCCCTATTTTGACTTAGAGGGTTTCCGTAAAATTGGAAAACATTTTCTACTTTCTTTCTTTTTTGTATTTGGTTAGTTTAAATATTTTAAAACATAAGTTAACTTTCCTCAAATCAAATTTAAGAAAAACGATTTTCCTTATAAAGTAAGGAAAACATTTTCAAAATAATTTTGAACTTCACATCTCAACTTTCCATCCTAATTTAAATGTGGGATATTGATCCTCAATACATTAGAGGTCGAATTTCGAGGGGGGGGGGGTAGGTCTCAGGTCGTGTGTCAAGTCTCGGGTCGGGGTCGAGTCTCGAATAGGGTATCAAGGTCCGATCTTAGCGGGGTAGGATTGGGATCGAGCCTCGGGTCAGGTGTCGAGGTCAGGTCTTGGATCGAATGTCAGGGTCGGGTCTAGGGTCGAATGTTGGGGTTGGATTCTTTTTCAAAAGTTGGAGTTTGAGTTAGATGTTGGGGTTGCAAGTCGGGGTTGTGTCTTGGACCGGGGTCGGCGTTTAGGCCGAGTTCAGGTCTCGACTTAAGTGTAGGTGTCGAGATCGTATTCTAGTTCGAACGTCGGGGTCTCTAGTAGGGTTAGGTCATGGGTTTGTTCTTGGGATCTTGTCCTGATTCGAGTCATGGTCACGATCGGATTTCAGTTCAAATTTCATGACCCATGTCAGGATTAGGGATCAGGTTCCGAATCGAATGTCCAGATCCGGTCCCATGACGGGAATAGGGATCAGGTTTCAAATCGGGTGTCGAAAGCTATCTTATTACATTTGTTATAAGAAGTACTGAAGTTAGCATAAATTGATTCTGACTAATTCACATAGAATATTTATACACTTCCTCTCTTGCAGGAGGGGAATTAAATAAGTTAGGTCCTTCTCCAAAATTCTAAGTTACAATAAGATTGTTAAATTGTGATATGTCAACAGCCAAAAAGGTAAAGGGGTTGCATTTTTAATGTTAAAACAGTCACAATTAGTTAGTTAGTCTGCCATTTACTCCAAAGTCTTTTCTCCTTTTGACGAACTTGCAAGTTTTGATAACATACATTGCGTAACCACTTCCTCTTTATTAATTAGTCAAATCATATTATTTTCGAGGAATGATGTTCAACGGACCATTCTTTTCTTAGGATGACTCATCCATATCTGAGGAGAGTATAGTATATACATATTTTATTTTTGTCTCATAAAGAAATAACAATATTATTATTAATATTTTTTCTAAATTATCTTTTTTTTTTGTAAGTTTTATACCTAAACTATTGAAAGTGCGAAAAAATACGCACACTTAAACTATCATTAATTAATTTAAGAAACTAACATTAATGTTGACTCGACCAAATGGTGTAATGTGTATTATATACACACTTAGGCACGTCTGATCTTAAATTTTCATTCACGTGGCTTCTTCGTTTTTTGCTGACACATAAAAACATTTAAAAAATATTTTGAATTGATTTTTAAAATTCTATATATACTCTCCCTTTCTTTTTTTTTCCTTCATTTCTTCACTTCTATCACATATTTTTCTAACATTCTCATCCTTCTCCTTCATTATTTATCAACATTCTTCTCCACTTCATTTTAATAGTTAACTTATTTCCATGGTGGAATTATTTTTCACGTGATGATTCATATGACAATCTTTTTTAAAAAAAATTTATAAAAGAGAAAACCTAATATAAATTCGGTAATGTATGTTAGATTTTATTTGCCCTAAATTTCTTACCATAATAGGTTTTTCTTTTAGGAAAAGGTTTTGGATTGACTAATCTTTTTCTGGTAGGAAAAAGTTTAGGACTCTATAAATAGATATATGTTTCTTCTAACTTAATCGACAGTCACAATGTAGTCTTAAAGGCTTTGAGAGTTTTGGTTAGGGGGAGAATTTATGGGTCACAAGCTTGATACGTTATCACTTGTGTGAACCTCCCATGTATTCCGAGTGAATTGGTTGAGGTTGTTTCTCTCTGTATTTTGTACTCTCATATTTATAGTGGATTGTTCATCTCCTTTGTGGACGTAGGTCGATTGACCTAACCACGTTAAATCTTTGTGTCTTTTGATATATTTCTCGTTTCTTCTTACTCGTGGTCTTTTGAGATTTGCTTTGCTAGCTTCCGCGTTTACACCTGCTTATTTTCGATCCTAACAATGTAACCATTTTCTATACTCAAGATTTGGCTACTTGTCAATATTCAAGGACCCTAAATTATCCTTTTTCTAATAAGTCAAATAAAACTTATATATGTCGTTGATCATAGTATTAAATGAAATTAAATTTCCCATTCATTTTTGTATATAAATACCATATTCTTACATTAATATTCCCAAAGCAAAGCAAGAAGAACATAAACACTTAAGTATACTATTGTCCAAATTTATAGAAATATTCTTTTTTATGGCTTGGGCAATTCAATATATTGCAATATCCTTCTTTTTTCATCTCCTTTTGGTGTGCTTTGTTTTGTGCCCCGGAAGCTGGGTCATTTACAATGGTGCAAAGACCACAAAAACATGTTCATTTTGTGGTGAAAAACTCTAGGCCTAGTCCTGGAGTTGGTCATCCTAACTATAAACATATAAGGACAACTAGTAATTTATTTATTTTTGGTTTGGTTTGTTTTCCTTTTCTCTAGTTGGAAAGCACATTAAATGCGTAATGTTGAGATTTAATATAGGGCAACTTTCACATATAACAAATAAAAAATTCATATTTGTATGTTATAGCAAAATTTGCATAATTACGCTCCATAGCAAACATAGAAACTATATAATTCGCTATACATATACAGTTGAAGCAAATTGTATAAAATGAAGTGTATAAAACAAGAAAGAGAAAGACACATGGGCAGAGAACTGTATAAAAATGAAATGTATAAAACGAATTGTATTATTATAAGTGTATAGAACGATTATATACAATTTAAATTTGTATAAAATGAGAAAGAGAGAAATACAAAAGAGACTTGACAAGGAATATACAATTGAATCGAATTGTATAAAACGAGAAAAAGAGAAATTAGATACATTTGAAAATTGTATAAAACGAGAAAGAGAGAAAGGCAAAAGAAATTGGGCAGAGGAGTATTTTTATTGTATAATTATAAGTGTATAGGATGAAAATATATGTACTTGCATGTGTATATACAATTTTTTAACGCTTTATACAAACAGAAACGCAATTTATACATTTCGCTTCTGTTTGTATAAGTGAGAAAGGCGAGGGCGGTGAGCGAGATCTGGAAGAGGGAAACAAAAATATATGTATTTATACAATTTTCTCTGCTTTATACAATTAGAAACAATTTTTATACACTTGTGTTTGTATAAAAAGTGAGGAAGGAGCGAGAGATTGGAGAAGAGTGGCGAGCGAGATATTTGGGAGAGAGGCGCCTGACAATTTTTGCAAACGTTTGCTATGGAGCACAATTAAATCAAACCCTAGCTACTCCATTTATTTTAGGTTATTAGTTTGTTATTATATACAATTTTCCCTTTAATATAAGGATACATATTAAAAATTAAATTTTATTATTGTTCTCAAATTGTGATAAGGTAAAGTAATTAAGAACTTCATTACATTGAGGATAGATATGAAAAAAATTCTAACAATTTTTTTAAACTTTAAATAATTAACTTATTTTGAATTGCAAAAAAGATCTCAATAATTTGCCTAATATGGAGCAAAGGAGTACCAACTTTGTTGGGCCTAGTTACGAAAAATTTTATGGTGTATGAGGTATGCCTTGTAATAGTTATATGAGAAATTATTTAATAGAAAAAAGTATATTTGTAGGTTCCATGTCTTTTCAACCTCTCCTTTTCTCTTCTTATTCCTTCATCCCACCTTTTATTTATCCCACTCTTTAATATGAAGTACTTGATGTTATTATTTCCTAATTTTAATATATTTCATTACATAAATTTAAAGTAATACAATATCAAGATCAAAGAAAAAAATAGTACTATATTAAAATTAGCATCTCATTATTTCTTAAAATTAATATTTATTTTCCTCGCCTTTTTTATAGCTCATAATACTCATTTGTCAAAAATCAAACCAAGATAAATATATTGATACTAATTTAAATTCGAAGTCGAATAATTACGTAATTGAATAAGTTAAACTAAGATATGTGCACTTAACCTCATAAAAAATTAATTGTTTTAGTTTTAAGATAAACATAAATAGTTATTTAAATCATATTAGTCAAAAAAAGTTTTCATTTTACTCTCTCCATCATTTCATTCGACTATTTTTTTCTCGAAATTCAAGTTATAAAATGTATTTTTTCATATGCTAACATGATAAGAATTGCAATTTACAACATTTTTGGTTGAATTGCAACTTATGTGGGAAGGATTATTTATTAACACACATTATAAGTTGTATTTCTTATGTTAATATAAAAATAAAAATATACTTTAAAATATCAATTAAATTTCACATTGCTTGATTTCAAGAATAAAATGATATCATATAAATTGACGGAAGAGTATGTATATATTTAAATGTTTATGAAAAGTTTTGATTTTGGATTATATTAAGATAGTACAAAAACCTATGTAATTATTTGTCAAAATTATTTATGCTCTTTCTATTATATTTTCTTGTGAATATTTGATGAATTTAAGTATATATGAAGTTATTGGAAAAGAAAAAAAAATAATTTATACTTCTTTCGTTTTTCATATTAGTTATTTATTTTTTCTTTTAAGGATTCTTTATGAAATTATAAGCAAAAACAATATTTTATCAATTTACTCCTTAAGAGTTGTTTTTGCAATTTTACAAACTTTGTTTATAGTTTAGAATAATTAATTATTAGTGTAATGAAAATAAAAATAAAATATAATTTAATTTTTCAATTGACAAATTATTTTTAATAATTATTTTTTAGAAATATAAATAATCAATACATGAAATAAAAATAATATCAATTGTTCAAAGTACGATGAATTAGACTAAATTTCACATTTTTTATAAATAAAATTATTTTTTAAAAAGAAGGAAAAAAGAAGTAGAAGAAGAGATGTTGAAAAATTGAAGATTTTAATCAAAGGGAAAAAAACTTAAAAAGGAAGAGGAAGAAATGGATTTAGCCCATTTTTCTTAAAATGGGACCCAATAATCCACTTGGCAAATTCTAAGAGGAACCTTATACAACTTATGTCTGCCACATCATATCTATCCCTCATTCATTATAAAAAAATTTCCTAGTTACAATGGTTGTGTGCTCCATACACATGGCCTAGGAAGGACCCCACTAGACATCTGAGTGTGTGGTGTACAATGGTGTGTTATAGCGTTTTTTTACTATGAAAAAGATATGCAAAAATATATGATGCAGGTTATCAATTGAGGACATGATATTAGACAATAGGAGTGTGGAGGATACATATTAAGATAAAAGATTGGTAGATAGTACAATATTGTCTTGCTTAGTCCATCTTCAATCCAACACCAAATTTTACATCAAGTTCTATATTTAGTGTTTTAAACTCTAACCAACACCAGTTATCACACCAGATTTGTTGTGTGAATAGTGTTACACCAAACTTGGTGTAACACTATCCATCACGACAGTCCACTTTTAGTATTATAATATTTTATTTCATTATACAAACTCTTGATTTAACATAATATAAATTCTATGTTTTAATTTAATCTCTTGTATGTTTAATTATTTTTTGTGGAATATTTTTATAATATTAATTTTAGATATATAAAATTTATTTTTTTATAAATTATTTTTTCTATATATGACTTTATTAAAAAAATTAAATTTATGTTAATTCTACTATAACTTATGTAAACTACAATTAACCTTCACAAAATTTAAAAATACAAACATAAATTTTTAATCAAATAATACAACGTACTTAAAAAATAACCAAAAATCATAAACATTGAACAAAGTAGTAATTGACATACATTAAAATTTAAATATAAAATACATAATAATTTAAAAAAGTACAACAAAACATAGTATTTTTTATTATAATAATAACTTAATAATATGATAGATTCTTTTTGGATTCATCAATACTGTTAAAATATGAATTGTATGGGGTCGAAAATTATTTTGATTGTGGTTGCGGCTGTTGAAATTGTTGGCTTTTTTTATTTTTTATTATTATTCGACTTTGTTATTGTCGAACAAATTCACGAACATTTGGATAAGCATACTATCCACATTCATTGATATAATTTTATTTTCTTCTTTAAATTCTTTAAATTTCAAAGCTCTATGTTTCATTTTGAACTACGTAATGCATTAATAGAATATTTATGGGAGCACCGTAGTGATTTTGAAAAATATTTATGTAGAATTTAAAATAATTTTATAAATTATGTAATGTTTATTCAATTGTATTTCTTTAATGATTTCACTTTTATTTGTATTATCCATTTAATGTATAACGTATAATAGCAATTCATATTATTTAAAAATTATGGTACAAAATAATTTTATACTAAACCATTATAAGAGGAAATAATATGAATTATATATAGTGAATGTTTTAGAAATAATTAATTTGTTTTATGAAAAAAGAAAATATAAAAGAAACAAGAAATAATAATTAGAGCTGTCAATATGGGCTAGTCCACCCATCCGGGCTAACCCATACAGGCTTTGACATTTTACGGGTCAGGCCGGGCTAGCCCATTTTTGGTGTGGACCAGAAAATGGTCGGCCCAACCCACAAGTACGTGGGCTACATGCTTGACGGGCCAGCCCACTTTTTATTAAAAAATTATATTTTTTATAATTATTAAATTAAATTTTAAATTATAATTTAAAATATTATTATAAATATCGGCAAAACAATATTACATGATGTTAATGTTAGTACTTGTTAATCAAATCAAAATAAAATTATTTTTATAATATTTATTAGGGATAATTTCAGAGACCTCCATGTTTCGCTCTTTAACACTCACCTCTCCTTTGATTTACGATATTACGTCTACCGCCCTTATTTTCATTTACTTGTAACCATTCTTTAAACCTATTTAAAATAAATATAAATTAATATAGATTTGACAAGTTTACTCTTTTTTGTATAAATTTCTTCTTATTAATAAATATTATATAAAAAATAACTCATTTGACAAATACTTTAAATATAAATTAACACAAAGACTTGTTTTTTTAATCCAAAAAAGATTAATTCAACTAAGCTGATCCACATTTTCACCAAATATTAGCTCTTTATCTCTTTTTCACCTTTACCAATTCACGTAAATTTTCCCCCACAATAACCCATCATTTTCTGGCAACAATTTTTCAAATAGAAGACAAAATTGAACTTCCTGAGAAAGAAATTCGATAAGAACAATAAGATTTTGTTCTAGTTAGACATTTACACAAGCGAAGAAAAAACATGATCCAACGAATAAAGATAAATCATTGAAAATTAGATCTAAACATTCATATATAAGGGTAAATTTGTCAAATCTAAATTAATTTATATTTATTTAAATAGGTTTAAAAAATGGCTACAAGAAAATGAAAATAAGGGAGGTAGACGTAATATCGTAAACCACAGGGAAGGTGAGTGTTATAGAGAGAAGCCTGGAGGGAGGTCTCTGAAATTATCTCTATTTATTAAGTTTTTTTTTAAGTAAAAGTATAAATAAATAAATAAAAATATTAACCTAATTATTTTGAATTTGGACTCTCTTTAATTTTAAAATTTAATATTATATTATATTTTTAATTAATTATTATTGACCCACGAGCCGGCCCTACCTATATTTCTCAAACCCGTCAAATCAACAGGCTTATTCAGGCCGGGCTAAAAAGCCCTTTTCTTAAATGGGCTCCAAAAATCTTAGCCCAATCCTATTAAATCTCGGGTTAAGCCAGGCCGGCCCAACGGGCCTAGCCCATATTGACGGGTCTAACAATAACAGTCTTTTTTAGTGTAAAATTTAGTGCAGTGGGTCAAAGTTGATTACACTAAATTTGATGCTGACACCAAATTTAATGTGAAATTTGGTGTTTGAATTGGAGATGCCCTTAGAGTGACTGGTGTATGTTATTGCATTTAGTTGTATTACTTAGTTCTTCTTTTTGAGATTCGTCATTGTTTATCATTTTTTCAATAAGTTATCCTATTATATGTTGTTTATTGTGTACCGATAATTATATTATTTTATTGTTGTTGTTACTTTCTTTTGATAGACTTTGCATTATTTTTTCTTTATTTTAAGAAAATTATTCTGAATTTGCTACATTTGAACCAAAGGTTTTTTGAAAACCTCTCTACCTTCCACAAGTAATAATATAATTTGTGTATATTGAATCTTCCTAAGCTTTACTTAGAGAAAATGATCAAAAGCCCCCCCAACCTATACCCGAAATCCCAATTACACACTCCAACTTCACGGGTGTCCCATTACCTACCTAAGCTATATTTTTATCTATTTTCTACCCACCTGAGTGCTGACCTCAACATAAACCAAATAAGTCAAGCTGCGTGATTCCACGCGCTGGGACCGACAACTAGAAACTCCTACTTTTTTTCTTCTTTTTCTTCCCCCCCCCCCCCCATTTCTCCCTAAACTGAAAGAAGAACAAAGGAAACAAGAAAATTCCAAAAACCCTCTTTTCATCTCCTACTCCACTTCTGGTTATCATCAAACGATTCTGCATCATCAAAAGTAAGAGCATTTACATCAGACGATTCTGCATTATCAAGTGATATCACCAAAATCTTCTTCCCGGATTTAATTTTGACCAAGAAGTTTGCAAATTCAACAAAAATTTCGTGTTTGCATCTCACTACAACGTTGAGCATTGGGTCTGATTCATCCATATAAAGCGTATTCAAGTTTTCATTTGTCATTTTTAATGAATTTCGAGAAAATTCAAACTTCTAAATAGAAATCTAAATAAGAAATTAGATCAGATTACAAACCTTAAATTCAAGATTTGAAGTACAAATGAACATTAACAACTACCCTACTTTATTTTGAGAGGTATTCTTGAATTTTTTACTAAAGAAACAAGGATTAATGGTGGGGGAAGAAGAAGTAATTGGTATTTAAAAGTGGGGAAGATGACTGTAGGAGGAGGAGGAAAATTTTCGTCAAATTTTGCTTCAAACGCGCCTAGAGGCGGTGACAACACCTCCCATGACAGGTCAGCACTTAGGTGGGTAAAAAATAGATAAAAATATAGCTTAGGTGGGTAATGGGACACCCGTGAAGTTAGAGTGTGTAGTTGAAATTTTGAGTATAGGTTGAGGGGGCTTTTAAACTTAGCATATTATTATTATTATGGCTCGGAGGGAATAAGCAGCAGGTGGACGGACCAAAGTCACAAAAGATAACTACACTTTACTATACTCCTATTTTCTTTTTCTTTTGTATTATATTTTAATAAAATAAAATTCAATAATGACTAAAGTCAAACCTAAAATGAAATGACTAGTCAAAAACTTGCAAAAATTACATGCAATTTTTCTTTTATTAAAATAAGTGAAAATCTCAAATATGCCATTGAATTTTCAGAAAAGGCTTATTTATGTCATTTATTAAAAGTTTGGCTCATCAATGCCATGGCATTATTTTTTAACACTGATTTTGTAAAATTATTTTTTACACGTGGTCAATTATATTTTGACCACGTCACTATTTTTTAATTTAATAAAATAAAATTTTGAATAAAGATAACACACCCAAGTAAAGAACCTCCGAAATAAAATTCAATTTTACATGTAAAAAATGAACAAATAATCTTTGCCACTTTCTACTGGGTTATTTTGAATGGTAGGGCATAGATGAGTTTAATGTTCTGGCATTACTTCAAAAGTTGTGAACTAATTTGAATTTGCTATTTGATATTTGTGAACTGATGCATAATATCATCACTTTTAAACAGTAGGGCTTCGTAAATAAAACTCAACTTCATCACTTCTAATGTTTTCGCAAAAGCTTGTCCATCCCTCCCTTCCAATTCCTCAGTAGTGGCTTTTCTTGGAGACCGCAAAAAGAATTTTTCAATAATTACTATCCGTGAATAGTACAAACAACATTATCACCCGTAACAAAATTGGGAATGAAAGTATTGGATTACTAATGGGTTATAGGAATTTTGGGCGGGTCTTTACTTGGGTGAGTTATTTTAATCCAATTTTTATTTAGAATTTTCTTTTTATTATAAAAAGAATAATAATGACGTGGTTGAATTAATGACATTAACAAACCTTTTCTTAAACAGTAATTGCATTAATAAACTAAAATTATATATATATATATATATATA